>NC_042969.1:83435269-83440269 GCF_901001165.1 Salmo trutta
GTCTGGGGCTGTGTGTTTTAGTCTGGGGCTGTGTGTGTTATAGTCTTGTGCTGGTGTGTGTTATAGTCTGGGGCTGTGTGTTATAGTGTCCTTGGGGCTGTGTGTTATAGTCTGGGCTGTGTGTGTTATAGTCGGGGGCTGTGTGTTATAGTCTGGGGCTGTGTGTTATAGTCTGGGGCTGTGTGTTATAGTCTGGGGCTGTGTGTGTTATAGTCTGGGCTGTGTGTGTTATAGTCTGGGGCTGTGTGTTATAGTCTGGGGCTGTGTGTTATAGTCTTGGGGCCTGTGTGTGATAGTCTGGGGGTGTGTGTTATAGTCTGGGGCTGTGTGTTATAGTCTGGGGCTGTGTGTTTATAGTCTGGGCTGTGTGTTATAGTCTGGGGCTGTGTGTGTTATAGTCCTGGGGCTGTGTTGGTTATAGTCTGGGGCTGTGTGTTATAGTCTGGGGGCTGTGTGTTATAGTCTGGGGCTGTGTGTGTTATAGTCTGGGCTGTGTGTATATGTCTGGGGCTGTGTGTGTTATAGTCAGGGGGCTGTGTGTGTTATAGTCTGGGGCTGTGTGTTATAGTCTGGGGCTGTGTGTTATAGTCTGGGGCTGTGGTGTTATAGTCTGGGCTTGTGTGTTGTATAGTCTGGGGCTGGTGGGTTATAGTCTGGGGCTGTGTGTGTTATAGTCTGGGGCTGTGTGTTACAGTCTGGGGCTGTGTGTTATAGTCTGGGGCTGTGTGTTATAATCTGGGGCTGTGTGTGTTATAGTCTGGGGCTGTGTGTGTTATAGTCTGGGGCTGTGTGTGTTATAGTCTGGGGCTGTGTGTGTTATAGTCTGGGGCTGTGTGTGTTATAGTCTGGGGCTGTGTGTGTTATAGTCTGGGGCTGTGTGTTATAGTCGGGGCTGTGTGTGTTATAGTCTGGGCTGTGGTGTTATAGTCTGGGGCTGTGTGTGTTATAGTCTGGGGCTGTGTGTTATAGTCCGGGGGCTGTGTGGTTATAGTCTGGGGCTGTGTGTTATAGTCTGGGGCTGTGTGTTATAGTCTGGGGCTGTGTGTGTTATAGTCTGGGGCTGTGTGTGTTATAGTCTGGGGCTGTGTGTTATAGTCTGGGGCTGTGTGTTATAGTCTGGGGCTGTGTGTTATAGTCTGGGGCTGTGTGTTATAGTCTGGGGCTGTGTGTTATAGTCTGGGGCTGTGTGTGTTATAGTCTGGGGCTGTGTGTGTTATAGTCTGGGCTGTGTGTTATAGTCTGGGGCTGTGTGTTATAGTCTGGGGGCTGTGTGTTATAGTCTGGGGCTGTGTGTTATAGTCTGGGGCTGTGTGTTATAGTCTGGGGGCTGTGTGTTATAGTCCTGGGGCTAGTGTGTTATAGTCTGGGGCTGTGTGTGTTATAGTCTGGGGCTGTGTGTTATAGTCTGGGGCTGTGTGTTATAGTCTGGGGCTGTGTGTTATAGGTCGGGGCTGTGTGTTATAGCTGGGTGTGTGTTATAGTCTGGGGCTGTGTGTTATAGTCTGGGGCTGTGTGTTATAGTCTGGGGCTGTGTGTTATAGTCTGGGCTGTGTGTTAAAGTCTGGGGCTGTGTGTTATAGTCTGGGGCTGTGTGTGTTATAGTCTGGGGCTGTGTGTGTTATAGTCTGGGGCTGTGTGTTATAGTCTGGGGCTGTGTGTTATAGTCTCGGGCTGTGTGTTGTAGTCTGGGGCTGTGTGTTATAGTCTGGGGCTGTGTGTTATAGTCTGGGGCTGTGTGTTATAGTCTGGGGCTGTGTGTTATAGTCTGGGGCTGTGTGTTATAGTCTGGGGCTGTGTGTGTTATAGTCTGGGGCTGTGTGTGTTATAGTCTGGGGCTGTGTGTTATAGTCTGGGGCTGTGTGTTATAGTCTGGGGTTGTGTGTGTTATAGTCTGGGGTTGTGTGTGTTATAGTCTGGGTTGTGTGTTATAGTCTGGGGCTGTGTGTTATAGTCTGGGGCTGTGGTGTTTATAGTCTGGGGTGTGTGTTATAGTCTGGGGCTGTGTGTGTTATAGTCTGGGGCTGTGTGTGTTATAGTCTGGGGCTGTGTGTGTTTTATAGTCTGGGGCTGTGTGTGTTATAGTCTGGGGGCTGTGTGTTATAGTCGGGGGCTGTGTGTTATAGTCTGGGGCTGTGTGTTATAGTCTGGGGCTGTGTGTTATAGTCTGGGGCTGTGTGTTATAGTCTGGGGGCTGTGTGTGTTATAGTCTGGGGGTGTGTGTGTTATAGTCTGGGGCTGTGTGTGTTATAGTCTGGGGCTGTGTGTTATAGTCTGGGGCTGTGTGTTATAGTCTGGGGCTGTGTGTTATAGTCTGGGGCTGTGTGGTATAGTCTGGGGCTGTGTGTTATAGTCTGGGGCTGTGTGGTATAGTCTGGGGCTGTGTGTGTTATAGTCTGGGGCTGTGTGTTATAGTCTGGGGCTGTGTGTTATAGTCTGGGGCTGTGTGTGTTATAGTCTGGGGCTGTGTGTTATAGTCTGGGGCTGTGTGTTATAGTCTGGGGCTGTGTGTTATAG
Organism: Salmo trutta; assembly: GCF_901001165.1. Lineage (NCBI taxonomy): Eukaryota > Metazoa > Chordata > Actinopteri > Salmoniformes > Salmonidae > Salmo > Salmo trutta. Next base: position 83,437,784 of record NC_042969.1, read on the forward strand.
TCTGGGGCTGTGTGTTATAGTCTGGGGCTGTGTGTTATAGTCTGGGGCTGTGTGTTATAGTCTGGGGCTGTGTGTTATAGTCTGGGGCTGTGATAGTCTGGGTGCTGTTGTTATAGTCTGGAGGCTGTGTGTTATAGTCTGGGGCTGTGTGTTGTATAGTCTGGGGCTGTTGTGTTATAGTCTGGGGGCTGTGTGTTATAGGTCTGGGGCTGTGTGTTATAGTCTGGGGCGGTGTGTTATAGTCTGGGGCTGTGTGTTATAGTCTGGGGCTGTGTGTTATAGTCTGGGGCTGTGTGTTATAGTCTGGGGCTGTGTGTTATAGTCTGGGGCTGTGTGGTATAGTCTGGGGCTGTGTTTTATAGTCTGGGGCTGTGTGGTATAGTCTGGGGCCGTGTGCTATAGTCTGGGGCTGTCTGTTATAGTCTGGGGCTGTGTGTTATAGTCTGGGGCTGTGTGTTATAGTCTGGGGCTGTCTGTTATAGTCTGGGGCTGTGTGTTATAGTCTGGGGCTGTGTGTGTTATAGTCTGGGGCTGTGTGTGTTATAGCTGTGTGTTATAGTCTGGGGCTGTGTGTGTTATAGTCTGGGGCTGTGTGTGTTATAGTCTGGGGCTGTGTGTTATAGTCTGGGGCTGTGTGTTATAGTCTGGGGCTGTGTGTTATAGTCTGGGGCTGTGTGTTATAGTCTGGGGCTGTGTGTTATAGTCTGGGGCTGTGTGTTATAGTCTGGGGCTGTGTGTTATAGTCTGGGGCTGTGTGTTATAGTCTGGGGCTGTGTGTTATAGTCTGGGGCTGTGTGTTATAGTCTGGGCTGTTGTGTTAGAGTCTGGGGCTGTGTGGTATAGTCTGGGCTGTGTGTTATAGTCTGGGGCTGTGTGTTATAGTCTGGGGCTGTGTGTTATAGTCTGGGGCTGTGTGTTATAGTCTGGGGCTGTGTGTTATAGTCTGGGGCTGTGTGTTATAGTCTGGGGCTGGTGTGTTATAGTCTGGGGCTGTGTGGTATAGTCTGGGGCTGTGTGGTATAGTCTGGGGCTGTGTGTTATAGTCTGGGGCTGTGTGGTATAGTCTGGGGCCGTGTGCTATAGTCTGGGGCTGTGTGTTATAGTCTGGGGCTGTGTGTTATAGTCTGGGGCTGTGTGTGTTATAGTCTGGGGCTGTGTGTTATAGTCTGGGGCTGTGTGTTATAGTCTGGGGCTGTGTGTGTTATAGTCTGGGGCTGTGTGTGTTATAGTCTGGGGCTGTGTGTTATAGTCTGGGCTGTGTGTTATAGATTGGGGCTGTGTGTTATAGTCTGGGGCTGTGTGTTATAGTCTGGGGCTGTGTGTTATAGTCTGGGGCTGTGTGTTATAGTCTGGGGCTGTGTGTTATAGTCTGGGGCTGTGTGTTATAGTCTGGGGCTGTGTGTTATAGTCTGGGGCTGTGTGTGTTATAGTCTGGGGCTGTGTGTTATAGTCTGGGGCTGTGTGTTATAGTCTGGGGCTGTGTGGTATAGTCTGGGGCTGTGTGTGTTATAGTCTGGGGCTGTGTGTTATAGTCTGGGGCTGTGTGTTATAGTCTGGGGCTGTGTGTTATAGTCTGGGGCTGTGTGTGTTATAGTCTGCGGCTGTGTGTTATAGTCTGGGGCTGTTTGTTATAGTCTGGGGCTGTGTGTTATAGTCTGGGGCTGTGTGTTATAGTCTGGGGCTGTGTGTTATAGTCTGGGGCTGTGTGGTATAGTCTGGGGCTGTGTGTTATAGTCTGGGGCTGTGTGGTATAGTCTGGGGCTGTGTGCTATAGTCTGGGGCTGTCTGTTATAGTCTGGGGCTGTGTGTTATAGTCTGGGGCTGTGTGTGTTATAGTCTGGGGCTGTGTGTTATAGTCTGGGGCTGTGTGGTATAGTCTGGGGCTGTGTGGTATAGTCTGGGGCTGTGTGTTATAGTCTGGGGCTGTGTGTATAGTCTGGGGCTGTGTGTTATAGTCTGGGGCTGTGTGTTATAGTCTGGGGCTGTGTGGTATAGTCTGGGGCTGTGTGGTATAGTCTGGGGCTGTGTGTTATAGTCTGGGGCGGTGTGTGTTATAGTCTGGGGCTGTGTGTGTTATAGTCTGGGGCTGTGTGTTATAGTCTGGGGCTGTGTGTTATAGTCTGGGGCTGTGTGTGTTATAGTCTGGGGCTGTGTGTTATAGTCTGGGGCTGTGTGTTATAGTCTGGGGCTGTGTGTTGTAGTCTGGGGTTGTGTGTTAAGAGATCAGAGGCAGAAGCTGCTGTCAGAACTGTCAGAACTATTTCAGTCACACTGCTCACACATTGTGTGTGTGTGTGTGTGTGGATTTAGTGCAGACAGAGGGCATTCAGGTGGAATAATGGAAGCTCAGTGTGTGAGGGGTCTGCAGGTTACACCAGGAATTCAGGACACTGAAATACTATCTACGTCTCTCTGTCTTTCTCTCTCTTTATGTCCCTCTGTCTCTCTCTGTCTTTCTCTCTCTTTATGTCCCTCTGTCTCTCTCT
>NC_042969.1:83445269-83460269 GCF_901001165.1 Salmo trutta
TCATGCCAAATTGTGTCAAAAACTTTTTTGAAATAAACAAACCCTCGTGCCAAATTGAGTCAACAATTGAAATCAACAAAGCATGAGAAGACTTTGCCTTTGTTTTAGTTTGTTTGTTCAATTAGGTGTGCAGGGTGAATACGTGGTCTGTCGTACTATAATTTGGTAAAAAGCCAATTTGACGTTTGCTCAGTACATTGTTTTCACTGAGGAAATGTACGAGTCTGCTGTTAATGATAATGCAGAGGATTTTCCCAAGTTTGCTGTTGACCTATATCCCACAGTAGTTATTGGGGTCAAATTTGTCTCCATTTTTGTCTTTCTTTCTCAGGGGTCTGATGTGTATGAGGTCATCACCCCAGCACCTTCAGGGACCATGCCCTGTCTCCGTAGCAACTTCTTGCCCTAGGTCGGCCCAGAGTGAGTGTGGGTCAAACCAGGCCTAAGCAGGCCTGACGTAGACCAGACCAGGCTGAAGTGGGCCCGAAGCAGGCCAGAGTGAAGCAGAGACACCATGCACCAGCTGTTTGGCCTGGTACTGGGCCAGAGGGACCTGTCCCGGGCTGGAGACCTCTTCTCCCTGGAAGACTCTGAGATAGAGGACTGTCTTTCACAGGCCTTGGAGGAAATCAAGGCTATCTCCTGCTCTCCTGTGAGTACCCCTACATACCCATCCATGCACACACGCATACATGACGGTCTCTTTGAAGTACTAGAGGAAGTCAAAGGTATCTATTGCTCTCTTGTAAGTTGCCTATGCACGCACACACACACACACACACACACACACACACACACACACACACACACACACACACACACACACACACACACACACACACACACACACACACAGCTTATGGCAGGTGTGTCTCTTGGGACTGTTCCCTGGAAACAGATCTGATGCCTGTCCCTCCAGAGCCCACGTCCTCATTACCCATCCAACACAGTCAGTCTCTCAGTTATCATTTAACTAAAGAAGAAAAGAGTCTGCAGCAGAATGTAACCCAACTGCTTATTCAGACACTGTCTAGATGGGGGAAGAGTTTGTCTGAACATTTCTACCTCAACATGGAAAAAGTTAACCTGTTGGTGACTCCTTCCAGTGGAAAATCAGAGCGCCAAATTTAAAACAGCTAAAATCTCATAATTTCATTTTCTCAATCAACTATTTTACACCATTTTAAAGATAAAATTCTCGTTAATCTAACCACATTGTAGGATTTCAAAAAGGCTTTACGGCGAAAGCATAAAATTAGATTATGTTAGGACATAAACTTCACAAGAAACACCACATAGCCATTTTCCAAGCAACTAGATGCATCACAAAAACCCAAAACACAGCTAAATGAAGCACTAACCTTTGACGATCTTCATCAGATGACACTTCTAGGACATTATGTTACACAATACATGTATGTTTTGCTCGATAAAGTTCATATTAATATCCAAAAACAGCATTTTACATTGGCGCGTAATGTTGAGAAATGTTTTCCCTCCAAACCTCCCGGTGAATGAGCACAATGAGCACACACAGTACGTAAATTCTCATCGTAAACATTGATCAATATAGAAGTGTTATGCACGGAATTATAGATACACTTCTCCTAAATGTAACCGCTTTGTCAGATTTCAAAAAAGGTTCACGGCGAAAGCACAATTTGCAATAATCTGAGTACAGCCCAGATGACACTAACAACTAGCAAACAGAAACCCGCCATCTTGGAGTCAATAAAACTAAGAAATTTCATTATAAATATTCACTTACCTTTGATTATCTTCATCAGAAGGCACTCCCAGGAATCCCAGATCCACAATAAATGTTCGATAAAGTTCATATTTATTTCCAAATAATCCATTTTGTTTGCGCGTTAGGTTCACTATCCAAATCCACTACGCGCGTGCTTACTTAGTCCAGACGAAAAGTCAAAAAAGTTATACTATAGTTTGTAGAAACATGTCAAATGATGTATAGAATCAATCTTTAGGTTGTTTTTTATCATATACTGTAACGACTGTCGTGTGTGGAGGACCAAGACGCAACAGGGAAGTGTATACTCATCTTCTTTTTAATATTGAAGGTGAAACAAAATGAAACACATATACAATTACGAAAACGACACTAACAGTTCTGTCATGTGAAGAACACAAAACAGTATACAACTACCCACAATCCATGATACAAACACACCCCTAATTATAGGACCTTCAATCAGAGGCAACGATAGACAGCTGCCTCCAACTGAAGGCCCCAACACCAATTAACTAAACATAGAAATACAAATGACTAGACAGAACATAGAAATAAACTAACATAGAACATAGACTAACAAACCCCGAACCACATAAACCAAACACCCCTCTACCTAAATACATAGCCCAAACCACATGAAACAAACACCCCCTGCCATGTCCTGACCAAACTATAATAACAAATAACCCCTATTACTGGTCAGGACATGACATATACCTTGAATAAAATTCCAACCGGACCTATCCGTTCTCTTTAGGAGTGAATATGAACTCCGCTCGCTCCCAAGTCATTGCGCGGGACTAGAGCCCATGCCTTATAATGGGACACCAGTTTACCACAGCTGGTATTCCCTTCAAATTCACCATAGAATCTTCAAACACCGTTCTAAAGACTGCTGACATCTAGTGGAAGCTTTAGGAAGTGCAAAATGAACCCTAAGTCACTGTATACAGTCAAGGCAATCACTTGAAAGGACTACAAGCACCAGACTTCCCACTTCCTGCTTGACTTTTTCTCAGGTTTTTGCCTGCCATATGAGTTCTGTTATGCTCACAGACACCATTCAAACAGTTTTAGAAACTTCAGAGTGTTTTCTATCCAAATCTACTAATAATATGCATATTCTAGTTTCTGGGACAGAGTAGTAACCTGTTTAAATTGGGTATGTTTTTCATCCGGCCGTGCAAATACTGCACCCTAGCCCTAAGACGTTTAAGAGTATTTTTCCTTTGAGTGTCAAGGGAAAACTAAGAGCAAAAGCTATTGCAGCCTTGAGACTTGGATTTGTGTTAGACAGCTTTTAGGTTGACTGCATTTGAAACAATATTAAAAACAAACATGCTCTTTTCTCATTGTTTCTTGATCCTGATTGGCTGTTCCGGACTCATTTCCCCTCTGATTTGCTGGCTGCAGGACTACCTGACCAATGACAATGACCAGGCTGTGGTGGAGATCTGCATCACGCGCATCACCACGGCGATCAGGGAGACGCGGTCCATCGAGCGCCATGGGGGGGCGTTAGTGGGTCTGTGGGAGTCCTGCCTGGAACACAACCTCACCCCCCAGGGCAGAGACGAAGACACACCCCATGCCAAGATAGCGTCAGACATCACCAGCTGTATACTGCAGGTACACTACACACACACACACACACACACACACACACACACACACACACACACACACACACACACACACACACTACACACTACACACTACACACACACACACACACACACACACACACTACACACACACACACACACACACACTACACACACTACACACACACACACACACACACACACACACACACACACACTACACACACCACACACCCACACACACACACACACAGACACACACACACACACACACACACACACACACACACACAGACACACACACTACACACACACACTACACTACACACACACACTACACTACACACACACACACACACACACACACACTACACACACACTACACACACACACACACACACACACACACACACACACACCACACGACACACACACACACACACACACTACAAACACACGCACACACACTACACACACACTATACACACACACACACACACACACACACCACACGACACACACACACACACACACACACACACACACACACACACACACACACACACACACACACACACACACACACACACACTACACATACACACACACACACACACACCACACGACACACACACACACACACACACACACATAGACACAGACACACACACATAGACACAGACACACACACACACACACTACAAACACACTACACACACACACACACACACACACACACACACACCACACGACACACACACACACACACACACACACTACAAACACACGCACACACACTACACACACACCACACGACACACACACACACACACACACACACAGACACACACACACACTACACACACTACACACACACACACACACACACACTACACACACTACACACACACACACACACACACCACACACACACACACAGACATACACGCACACACACACAGACACACACACACACACACTACACACACACACACACACACACCAAGAAACGGACCACCTTGTTTCAGACTCAATGAACACATTCAGACACATCTGGGATATATGCTGTGTCTAATGCTTCGACCCACCTTGATACAGCCCATCACTCGCCGTTTCATATCCTAACATCTCAAAGTAAGCATTTGATCCCGTATTGAATCATTGTATTATACATTATAATGTATCTTTAAATGAAGGGTGCTCATCGCCGTCACCATGAAAACAGCTTTTGTTCCACGCTCTATTACAAAATGTAACAGTAGGCTACAGTAGAACCTTCAGCGTTTGATTAATTCAACTTAAAAACAGAACTACAAGAAAAGCATCAACTACATGTTTAGCAGTATCATATACTGTCAGAAGTTGTGGATTCACAATGTGCTCTTTAAAAGGTTCATATGTCATATCAAGTCTGTCAATCAAATTATAACATTTAAGTCATAGGCATAGTCCTACTGTACTTGATGCAGTTGACACTACAAATATACATTTAAAGCCAACAATTGTATTATGTTGACTAATATTGCATTTATTTACAATAACAAAAACGACATAAACCTTTTTCACGAAACACATTCCCAATAAAGAATGTAAAAAGTTTAGCCTAAATATTTTTTTTTCATGGTATCCAATTGTTAGTAGTTGGTTGTCTCATTGTCTCAACTCCCGTACGGACTCGGGAGAGGCGAAGGTCGAGAGCCATGCGTCCTCGGAAACATAACCCAACCAAGCCGCACTGCTTCTTAACACAGCACTCATCCAACCCGGAAACCAGCCGCACACCTGGCAACCTGGTCAGCATGCACTGCACCCAGCCCACCACAGGAGTCACTAGTGCACGATGAGACAAGGATATCCTTGCCAGCCAAACCCTCCCTAACCCAGACGACGCTAGGCCAATAGTGCGCTGCCCCATGGGCCTCGTGGTCCCGGTCGACAGAGCCTGGACTCGAACCCAGAGTCTCTGGTGGCACAGATAGCACTACGATGCAAGAAATCAGCCAAGACCTCAGCCTTAGACCACTGCGCCACTCGGGAGGCCCTATAGTGTTAACTTTTAAATGGGAAACACATCAACTCTGGTCTAACTCAAGCAGTCAAACAAAAGTATGCTATTCAGACACCCGCCAAGTTCGGGGCAACCTAAACTCAGAATTAGTATTAGAAATATTCTCTTACCTTTGCTGATCTTTGTCAGAATGCACTCCCTGGACTGCTACTTCCACAATAAATTTAGTTTTTGTTCGAAATAATCCATATTTATGTACAAATACCTCCGTTTTGTTCGTGCGTACAGATCACTTATGCAAAGGCATAACGCGCGAGCGCGGAACAAGAGCCGAAAAGTCAAAATGTTCCATTACCGTACTTAGAAGCATTTCAAACGCTGTTTAAAATCAATCTTTATGGTATTTTTAACGTAAAGTTGCGATAATATTCCAACCGGACAATAGCGTATTCATTCAAGGAGAAAAAGAAGGAACGGCGTGCTCGCGTGACTGCGCATATCCAATCCCTTTGTTGCCAGGCAGACCACTCAGTAACTGAGCTCCTATACTCTGCCCAGTGACAGGAGAAGGCTCAAACCACTTTCCGAAGGCTTTAGACAGCCAATGGAAGCCTTAGGAAGTGCAACGTAACCCCATGGATACTGTAGTTTTGAAAGGGACTAGAAAGAAGAACTACAATTCTCAGATACTCCACTTCCTGGTTGACTTTTTATCAGGTTTTTGCCTGCCATATGAGTTCTGTTATACTCACAGACACCTTTCAAACAGTTTTAGAAACTTCAGAGTGTTTTCTATCCAGAGATCTCATTCCGCTTTCTGGCGCCTTCAGAGAGCCTATGGGAGCCTTAGAAATTGTCACGTTACAGCAGAGATCCTCTATTTTTGACAGAGATGCCAGAGAAGCACAAGAAATGGTCAGAGAGGGCACTTCCTGTAAGGAATTTTCTCAGGTTTTGGCCTGCCATATGAGTTCTGTTATACTCACAGACACCATTCAAACAGTTTTATAAACTTTAGAGTGTTTTCCATCCAAAGCTACTAATTATATGCATATTCTAGTTTCTGGGCAGGAGTAATAATCAGATTAAATCGGGTACATTTTTATCCGGCCGTGAAAATACTGCCCCCTATCCATAACAGTTTAACAAAGAGCTGCAGTTAGTTTCAGAATGCGTGGCAAGGAATAAGTTAGTCCTAAATATTTTTTGGGACAAATCATTCACTAAACCTTAAACCTCTACTAAATATTGTAATAAGTAATGTGGAAATTGAGCAAGTTGAGGTGACAAAACTGCTTGGAGTAACCCTGGATTGTAAACTGGCATGGTAAAAACAACAGTAGCTAAGATAGGGAGAAGTCTGTCCATAATAAAGCGATGCTCTGCCTTCTTAACAGCACTATCAACAAGGCAGGTCCTACAGGCTCTAGTTTTGTCGCACCTAGATGACTGTTCGGTCGTGTGGTCAGGTGCCACAAAGAGGATCTTAGGAAAATTGCAATTGGCTCAGAACAGGGCAGCACGGCAGGCCCTTGTATGTACACAGAGATGCAAACATTAATAATATGCATGCCAATCTCTCCTGGCTCAAAGTGGAGGAGAGATTGACTTCATCACTACTTGTATTTGTGAGAGGTATTGACATGTTGAAAGCACTGAGCTGTCTGTTTAAACGACTAGCACACAGCTCAGACACCCATGCATACCCCACAAGACATGCCACCAGAGGTCTGTTTAAACTACTAGCACACAGCTCAGACACCCATGCATACCCCACAAGACGTGCCACCAGAGGTCTGTTTAAACTACTAGCACACAGCTCAGACACCCATACATACCCTACAAGACATGCCACCAGAGGTCTGTTTAAACTACTAGCACACAGCTCAGACACCCATACATACCCCACAAGACATGCCACCAGAGGTCTGTTTAAACTACTAGCACACAGCTCAGACACCCATACATACCCCACAAGACATGCCACCAGAGGTCTCTTCACAGTCCCCAAGTCCAGACCAGACTATGGGAGGCGCACAGTACTACATAGAGCCATGACTACATGGAACTCTATTCCACATCAGGTAACTGACGCAAGCATAACACTAAAGTGTGTACCCTCACATACCTTAGATATGACCTGTATGAACAGGCCTACCTTCACATGTCATAAGATTTACATAAAACATTTTAAAAAATCATTTAGCAGACGCTCTTATCCTGAGCAACTAAAGTTAAGGGCACACACAGTTTTTATACCTAGTCGGCTCGGGAATGCGAACCAGCGACATTTCGGTTGCTGGCCCAACACTCTTACCCGCTAGGCTACCTGCCACTCCTAGAGAGAGCAGGCATAGGCTATAGGCACACAGGCAGCATACATACATCATACCTGTCTGCTCATCTGTATATACAGTTGAAGTCGGACGTTTACATACACTTAGGTTGGAGTCATTAAGACTCGTTTGTCAACCACTCCACAAATTTCGTGTTAACAAACTATAGTTTTGGCAAGTCGGTTAGGACATCTACTTTGTGCATGACACAAGTCATTTTTCCAACAATTGTTTACAGACAGATTATTTCACTTACAATTCACTGTATCACAATTCCAGTGGGTCAGAAATTTACATACACTAAGTTGACTGTGCCTTTAAACAGCTTGGAAAGTTCCAGAAAATGATGTCATGGCTTTAGAAGCTTCTGTTAGGCTAATTGACATAATTTCAGTCAATTGGAGGTGTACCTGTGGATGTATTTCAAGGCCTATCTTCAAACTCAGTGCCTCTTTGCTTGACATCATGGGAAAATCAAAAGAAATCAGCCAAGACCTCAGAAAATAAATTGTAGACCTCCACACTTCTGGTTCATCCTTGGGAGCAATTTGCAAACGCCTGAAGGTACCACGTTCATCTGTACAAACAATAGTACGCAAGTATAAACACCATGGGACCACGCAGCCGTCATACCGCTCAGGAAGGAGACACGTTCTGTCTCCTAGAGATGAACGTACTTTGGTGCGAAAAGTGCAAATCAATCCCAGAACAACAGCAAATAACCTTGTGAAGATGCTGGAGGAAACAGGTACAAAAGTATCTATATCCACAGTAAAATGAGTCCTATATCGACATGACCTGAAAGGCCGGTAAGCAAGGAAGAAGCCACTGCTCCAAAACCGCCATAAAAAAGCCAGACTACAGTTGGCGACTGCACATGGGGACAAAGATCGTAGTTTTTGGAGGAATGTCCTCTGGTCTGATGAAACAAAAATATAATAAAAAAATATGATGGCGGTAGGGTCATACTGTGCATGTCCAGGTATGTGGCATCATAGCAGTAGGGTCATACTGTGCATGTCCAGGTATGTGGCATCATAGCAGTAGGGTCATACTGTGCATGTCCAGGTATGTGGCATCATAGCAGTAGGGTCATACTGTGCATGTCCAGGTATGTGGCATCATAGCAGTAGGGTCATACTGTGCATGTCCAGGTATGTGGCATCATAGCAGTAGGGTCATACTGTGCATGTCCAGGTATGTGGCATCATAGCAGTAGGGTCATACTGTGCATGTCCAGGTATGTGGCATCATAGCAGTAGGGTCATACTGTGCATGTCCAGGTATGTGGCATCATAGCAGTAGTACTGTGGTACATCCCACTAGCCTGTCTGTTGTTGTCTCCCTCCAGGCTTACAGATTAAGGAAATGTCTCCTGCTGTATAACTCAGACCTAATACCAACCTAATGAGACTTGCATAGTAGGCAATCACACACACACGCACGCACACACACACACACACACACACACACACACACACACACACACACACACACACACACACACGCACACTTCTCCGGTTAGTCTTCATTAGTGAGCTCCTTGTCTGATGGCTAAACTCCTCTCTCTGGATGAGCACCTTGTCTGATGGCTAAACTCCTCTCTCTGGATGAACTCCTTGTCTGATGGCTAAACTCCTCTCTCTGGATGAGCTCCTTGTCTGATGGCTAAACTCCTCTCTCTGGATGAGCTCCTTGTCTGATGGCTAAACTCCTCTCTCTGGATGAGCTCCTTGTCTGATGGCTAAACTCCTCTCTCTGGATGAGCTCCTTGTCTGATGGCTAAACTCCTCTCTCTGGATGAGCTCCTTGTCTGATGGCTAAACTCCTCTCTCTGGATGAGCTCCTTGTCTGATGGCTAAACTCCTCTCTCTGGATGTTCTCCTTGTCTGATGGCTAAACTCCTCTCTCTGGATGAGCTCCTTGTCTGATGTCTAAACTCCTCCCTCTGGATGAGCACCTTGTCTGATGGCTAAACTCCTCTCTCTGGATGAACTCCTTGTCTGATGGCTAAACTCCTCTCTCTGGATGAACTCCTTGTCTGATGGCTAAACTCCTCTCTCTGGATGAGCACCTTGTCTGATGTCTAAACTCCTCTCTCTGGATGAACTCCTTGTCTGATGGCTAAACTCCTCTCTCAGGATGAGCTCCTTGTCTGATGTCTAAACTCCTCTCTCTGGATGAGCACCTTGTCTGATGGCTAAACTCCTCTCTCTGGATGAACCCCTTGTCTGATGGCTAAACTCCTCTCTCTGGATGAGCTCCTTGTCTGATGGCTAAACTCCTCTCTCTGGATGAGCTCCTTTGATTATTATTTAACTAAGTTAGTTAGTTAAGAACAAATTCTTATTTACAATGACGGCCTAGGAACAGTGGGTTAACTGCCTTGTTCAGGGACAGAGCCACAGATGTTTACCTCGTCAGCTCGGGGGATATGCTCTAGCAACCTTTTGATTACTGGCCCAACACTCTAACCACTAGGCTACCTGCCTCCTCTACACTCTAACCACTAGGCTACTTGCCTCCTCTACACTCTAACCACTAGGCTACCTGTCTCCTCCACACTCTAACCACTAGGCTACCTGCGTCCTCTACGCTCTAACCACTAGGCTACCTGCCTCCTCTACGCTCTAACCACTAGGCTACCTGCCTCCTCTACACTCTAACCACTAGGCTACCTGCCTCCCCTACACTCTAACCACTAGGCTACCTGCCTCCTCTACACTCTAACCACTAGGCTACCTGCCTCCTTTACACTCTAACCACTAGGCTACCTGCCTCCTCTAAACTCTAACCACTAGGCTACCTACCTCCTCTACACTCTAACCACTAGGCTACCTGCCTCCTCTACACTCTAACCACTAGGCTACCTGCCTCCTCTACGCTCTAACCACTAGGCTACCTGCCTCCTCTACACTCTAACCACTAGGATACCTACCTCCTCTACACTCTAACCACTAGGCTACCTGCCTCCTCTACACTCTAACCACTAGGCTACCTGCCTCCTCTACGCTCTAACCACTAGGCTACCTGCCTCCTCTACACTATAACCACTAGGATACCTACCTCCTCTACACTCTAACCACTAGGCTACCTGCCTCCTCTACACTCTAACCACTAGGCTACCTACCTCCTCTACACTCTAACCACTAGGCTACCTGCCTCCTCTACACTCTAACCACTAGGCTACCTGCCTCCTCTACACTCTAACCACTAGGCTACCTGCCTCCTCTACACTCTAACCACTAGGCTACCTGCCTCCTCTACACTCTAACCACTAGGCTACCTGCCTCCTCTACACTCTAACCACTAGGCTACCTACCTCCTCTACGCTCCAACCACTAGGCTACCTGCCTCCTCTACACTCTAACCACTAGGCTACCTGCCTCCTCTACACTCTAACCACTAGGATACCTACCTCCTCTACACTCTAACCACTAGGCTACCTATCTACTCTACGCTCCAACCACTAGGCTACCTGCCTCCTCTACACTCTAACCACTAGGCTACCTGCCTCCTCTACACTCTAACCACTAGGCTACCTGCCTCCTCTACACTCTAACCACTAGGCTACCTGCCTCCTCTACGCTCTAACCACTAGGCTACCTGCCTCCTCTACGCTCTAACCACTAGGCTACCTGCCTCCTCTACGCTCTAACCACTAGGCTACCTACCTCCTCTACACTCTAACCACTAGGCTACCTACCTCCTCTACACTAACCACTAGGCTACCTGTCTCCCTCCTGATCTGAGAGCAGTCTGATATTACAGTGACTCACTCTAATAGGACTGTGCTGTGCTGTGCTGTGTGTGTTGTGTGTGTTTGCGTGTGTGTTTGCGTGTGTGTTTGTGTGTGTTTGCGTGTGTGTGGTGTGTGTGTGTGTGTGTGTGTGTGTGTGTGTGTGCGTGCGTGCGTGCGTGTGTGTGTATTACTCATATCACCAGAGAGAGGGCTGTGCTGTTGTTTGTAGTAAGACTCTTGGACATGCAGACAGAAAGCTTTGTTTGCACTGCCACCTGCTGGAAGTACAGAAGTATGACACTATTATAGTAATGAATATGATTTTAGCGTTTATCCCTTTCAACAATACCGTACTGTAGCTCGTCAGCTCTAAAGATATGTCCACTTATGTTTTAGACAGAGTGTTAGAGTAAGGTGTAGTTGTTTGGGTTTGTTTCAGTGTTTGTCTTATGGTGATTTGTGTCCTGAGTGGCTCAGAGGTCTAAGGCACTGCATCGCAGTGGTAGAGGTGTTACTACTAGACCCTAGTCAGAGCCCACGCTGTTTCACAACCGCCCGTGATCGGGAGTCCTAGAGGGCGGCGCACAATTAGCCCAGCGTGGTCCAGGTTAGGGGAGGGTTTGGCCGCGTTAGGCCGTCGTTGGATAATAAGATTTTGTTCTTAACTGACTTGCCTGGTAAAATAGAAGATAGACGCTCTAACTCAGTGGTCACTGGTTCTGGTCGACTAGGCCGTTGTTTCTGCCAAGCGTTTACACAACTGATTTAAAAAGGCTTGATACAATGTAGTTCTTCAGAACAACAGTTGGACAGTGACTCAACACGTTTGCCATGTCGTTCTGCCCCTGAGCAAGGCAGTTAACCTAATTTTCCCCGGGCGCCGATGACGTGGATGTGGATTAAGGCAGCCCTCCGCACCTCTCTGATTCAGAGGGGTTGGGTTGAATGCAGAAAACACATTTCAATTGAATGCATTCAGTTGTACAACTGACTAGGTATCCCCCTTCCCTTTCCTTTCTATATCTAGTCCTTCCAAATGTTCCTAAACCATCCCCCTGGGGGCGCTAGTGGATGTTAAATTAGGCCCTGGGACACCACTGTCTACATGCAGAGACACATACACTCTCCTTGAGCTCAGAAATGAGTGTTTATGTAAAGAAGCTGTTCTATTCTATTCTGTTCTATTCTGTTCTATTCTGTTCTGTTCTATTCTGTTCTGTTCTGTTCTATTCTGTTCTGTTCTATTCTGTTCTATTCTGTTCTATTTTGTTCTGTTCTATTTGGTTCTGTTCTTTTCTGTTCTATTCTGTTCTGTTCTATTCTGTTCTGTTCTGTTCTGTTCTGTTCTATTATGTTCTATTTTGTTCTGTTCTCTTCTATTCTGTTCTCTTCTATTCTGTTCTATTCTGTTCTATTCTGTTCTCTTCTATTCTGTTCTCTTCTATTCTGTTCTATTCTGTTCTCTTCTATTCTATTCTGTTCTCTTCTATTCTGTTCTATTCTGTTCTATTCTGTTCTGTTCTGTTCTATTCTGTTCTATTCTGTTCTATTCTGTTCTGTTCTGTTCTATTCTGTTCTATTCTGTTCTATTCTGTTCTGTTCTATTCTGTTCTGTTCTGTTCTATTCTGTTCTATTTTGTTCTGTTCTATTTGGTTCTGTTCTTTTCTGTTCTATTCTGTTCTGTTCTGTTCTGTTCTATTCTGTTCTGTTCTGTTCTGTTCTGTTCTATTATGTTCTATTTTGTTCTGTTCTATTCTGTTCTGTTCTATTTGGTTCTGTTCTATTTGGTTCTATTCTATTCTGTTCTATTCTGTTCTATTCTGTTCTGTTCTATTTGGTTCTGTTCTTTTCTATTCTCTTCTGTTCTATTCTGTTCTATTATGTTCTATTTTGTTCTGTTCTATTCTGTTCTATTCTGTTCTATTCTGTTCTCTTCTATTCTGTTCTATTCTGTTCTGTTCTGTTCTGTTCTATTTTGTTCTGTTCTATTTGGTTCTGTTCTGTTCTTTTCTATTATATTCTGTTCTGTTCTGTTCTATTCTGTTCTATTTTGTCCTCTTCTATTTTGTTCTATTCTGTTCTATTCTGTTCTATTCTGTTCTATTCTGTTCTGTTCTGTTCTATTCTGTTCTATTCTGTTCTATTTATTGGCTTTATTGGCATGGAAACATATTGTTTCATTGTTTCAGTAACAGTCAACATGGTAAACATGTTTATATTGTTTCAGTAACAGTCAACATGGTAAACATGTTTATATTGTTTCAGTAACAGTCAACATGGTAAACATGTTTATATTGTTTCAGTAACAGTCAACATGGTAAACATGTTTATATTGTTTCAGTAACAGTCAACATGGTAAACATGTTTATATTGTTTCAGTAACAGTCAACATGGTAAACATGTTTATATTGTTTCAGTAACAGTCAACATGGTAAACATGTTTACGTTGCCAAAGCAAATGGAATAGACAATAAACAAAAGTGAAATAAACAAGGGAAACATTAGTAAACATTACACTCACAACATTTTTAAAAGAATATAGAGATTTTAAATGTTATATTAGTGGCTATGTGTTGTAACAATGTGCAAGTAGTTGAAGTATAAAAGATAGAAATACAACTTATCTGTTTATTTTAATGTTGTTTGTGTTCCACTGGTTTCCATTTTCTCATGGCAACGGGCCACACATCTTACTGCTGTGATGGCACACATGGGAGATATGAGAGTTTATAAATGTTTGATTTGTTTTCAAATTCTTTGTGGGTCTGTGTAATCTGAGGGAAATATGTGTCTCTAGTATGGTCATACATTTGGCAGGAGGTTAGGAAGTGCAGGTCAGTTTCCACCTCGTTTTGTGGGCAGTGTGCACATAGCCTGTCTTCTCTTGAGAGCCAGGTCTGCCTTCGGCAGCCTTTCTCAATAGCAAGGCTATGCTCACTGAGTCTGTACATAGTCCAAGGTTTCCTTAAGTTTGGGTCAGTCACAGTGGTCAGGTATTCTGCCACTGTGTACTCTCTGTTTAGGGACAGATAGCATTCCAATTGGCTTCGGTTTTTTGGTTGATGTTTTCTCATGATTTGGTGTGGTCTAAATGTGTTGTTGTCCTGGGGCTCTGTGGGGTGTGTTTGTGTTTGTGAACAGAGCCCCAGGACCAGCTGGCTGAGTGGACTCTTCTCTAGGTTCATCTCTCTGTAGGTGATGACTCTGAGGGGATTCTTCTCCAGGTTCATCTCTCTGTAGGTGAGGGCTCTGAGGGGACTCTTCTCCAGGTTCATCTCTCTGTAGGTCAGGGCTTTGTGGTGGAATGTGTGGGCACCGCCTCCTTTTAGGTGGTTGTAGAATTGAAGGTCTATTTTCTGGATGTTGATAACTAGTGGATATAGTCCTCATTCTGCTCTGCATATTGTTTGGGATTTTTGCGTTGTACACAAAGTATATTTTTGAATTCTCTGTCTCTCTCTCTCTCCTCCCTGTCTCACTCTCTCTCTTCTCCCTGTCTCTCTCTCTCCTCTCCCTGTCTCTCTCTCTCCTCTCTTCTCTGTCTCTCTCCTCCTAC
>NC_042969.1:83465269-83493066 GCF_901001165.1 Salmo trutta
GTGAACCCCAAGGCTAATGACTTCTCCAAAAGCTAATTGGAGTCAGGAGTCAACTAAGCTAGAGTTGAATCAATGAGACGAGATTGGAGATGTTGGTTAGAGCTGCCTTTCCCTATTAAAAACACTCACAAAATTTGAGTTTGCTATTCACAAGAAGCATTGCCTGATGTGAACCATGCCTCAAACAAAAGAGATCTCAGAAGACCTAAGATTGAGAATTGTTGCCTTGCATAAAGCTGGAAAGTGTTACAAAAGTATCTCTAAAAGTCAGTCCACGGTATGACAAATTGTCTATAAATGGAGAAATTTCAGCACGGTTGCTACTCTCCCTAGGAGTGGCCGTCTTGCAAAGATGACTGCAAGAACACAGCGCAGAATGCTCAATGAGGTTAAGAAGAATCCTAGAGTGTCAGCTAAAGACTTACAGAAATCTCTGGAACATGCTAACATCTCTGTTCACGAGTCTTCGATACGTAAAACACTAAACAAGAATGGTGTTCATGGGAGGACACCAGGGAAGAAGCCACTGCTGTCCAAAAAATACATTGCTGCATGTCTGAAGTTTGGAAAAGAGCACCTGGATGTTCCACAGCGCTACTGGCAAATTATTCTGTGGACAGATGAAACTAAAGTTGTGTTGTTTGGAAGGAACACACAACACTATGTGTGGAGAAAAAAAGGCACAGAGTTTCGAGTCAAGTCCAAGTCGAGTTGTCACAAGTTTTTTCAAGTCAAGTCTCAAGTCAAGTTAAAAATAAAATCTATACATGCAGTGACTTGTTCAACTACAAATGTTCGTCTGTTTATTGAGGCTACCAGACCAGCCTTTTCATTATTTTGTATACAACATATTTTGATTATATAATAATGAATTTTAACAACAAATTCCAAATGCAATTTTCACATCAATTTCAAGTAATTTCACACCAAAAGACCAGTAGGCCTATGCTAGTAATTGAAGCCCCATTACTGGTGAGCTTACAAGGTAAACAGTTGATCTTGATCACCAAACAATATTTGGAGCTGAATATTTATTAATGTCAATCCTCTCTCCAAACAATTTGATATTTGCGCTGCATCCGATCCTATCAGCAATCTATTCGCTTGCTCAGAGGTTCTCAAAATTTTTCACCTGCGATTCCCCCCCCCCCCCCAAAAGGAGTGGTTCAAAGCTTGCGACCCCCCCCCCTCGCGCGCACGTACAATCGCTGCGCAAATGTTGCCTGTCATTACAGCTGTAAACAGTGATGCATTTACATAGCGCAATACACAGAAATAAACTGCATTTTACACCTGCGTTTTTGAGATGTAAGTCATTCATGTTAGCAGCCAATATCAACGAGGGATATCTTGTCACTCCTCTGGAGTCCAGGAAAACAGGATAATAAGGTCTGTATGGAGGTCGCACGAGAAGGAAAGCAAGGTCTGTCTGCACCGTGCCTGTCACGTTGGAGGGCCGCCTGCCTGTAGGCTCGTTGCTAACTGGGTAGTCCCTTTCTTCCTCACAAATATCGTAATAAATTCATGAGATTATATGTTAGGCCTACATCTTCATCCCGTAATATTACATTTTATTTGTTTAACCAGGCAAGTCAGTTAAGAAAAAATGAGATGAGTACCTTAGACCGCTGCGCCACTCGGGAGCCCGTTTAAGGCAGTGTGATGTTACAGCTATCTTCAGACATATAGCCAGTAGCCACCTTACCAAGGGCAATCTGAAATATGAAAATGATCAATAAAATCGGCAGGTAGCCTAACTTTATTGTTCTGGCAAAGATGGGTACTTAGTAGATTGCTAAACTGTATGTCACACCCTGATCTGTTTCACTTGTCTTTGTCTCCACCCCCTTCCAGGTGTCGTCCATCTTCCCTATCATCCCCTGTGTATTTATACCTGTGTTCTCTGTTTGTCGGTTGCCAGTTTGTCTTGTTTGTCAAGTCAACCAGCGTTTTTGTTCTCAGCTCCTGCTTTTCCCAGTCTCTCTTTTTTCAAATCAAATCAAATCAAATTTTATTTGTCACATACACATGGTTAGCAGATGTTAATGCGAGTGTAGTGAAATGCTTGTGCTTCGAGTTCCAACCATGCTGTAATATCTAACAAGTAATCTAACCTAACAATTTCACAACTACCTTATACACACAAGTGTAAAGGAATGAATAAGAATATGTACATAAAAATATATGAATGAGTGATGGCCGAACAGCATAGGCAAGATGCAGTAGATGGTATAGAGTACAGTATATACGTATGAGATGAGTAATGTAGGGTATGTAAAAAACAAAATACTGCATAGTTTCCTAGGAACGCGAAGCGAGGCGGCCATCTCTGTCGGCGCTGGATGTTTCTTCCCCTCTCCTGGTTTTTAACCCTTGCCTGTGTTGACTCTGTGCCCGCCTGCCTGACCACTCTGCCTACCCTGACCCTGAGCCTGCCTGCCGTCCGGTATCTTTGCCCCACCTCTGGTTTACTGACCCCTGCCTACCTTGACCTGTCTTTTGCTTGATCCTGTTGGATAATCAAACCATTGTTAATTCGACGTGTATGCATCTGGGTCTTACCTTCATACCTAGTACTGTATATATGTAGATCACTTTTACATGGATAACATAAACGTAGGCTTGCAGTCAAAACTGGAGAAAATAAAAACAAGTGCTTTCTGAACACTAATCTGGATATTCACGCACGCCTTTGTGCGCTAATGCTGATCGTTGTTCATTGGTCAACAATCAAGACACCCAACATGTTTGTTCTGAAGCACAGATGAGATGTTTAATTAGACAATGATTTGGTGCAATACCGTGGGCCTATGCCTGAAATCAGATCAAATAGCTATAAGTATAAGATGCATGTAGACAATTTAAAATATGTATGAAAAATTCCCATTCAGTTTCGTACTCGCCACACCACAAAACCTTCTCCCCTTCGAGAACCACTGCTCTAGCTCAACCAACTTGTATTAATTGACAGTTTGCTACTCCAGGGCCAAGTGTGCGTTTCACAAGCCAATCTGTTTCATGTTTTTTTTTGCAATCTGCGATGCTGCTGTTACACGTCTCTGGCTGCGTGTCATCAGTCTCTAGTCGAGTCCTGAGTCTTGAGGCTCCAAGTTGAAGTCAAGTCTCAAGTTATTTTATTTTCTGTCAAGTCGAGTCTGAAGTCATCAACTTTGGGGCTCGAGGTCATGTGCCTAGTTAGTGTGCTCTTTTCCAATCTCCCTTAAGGCACGTCATTATGTTGCTTCCTCCAGGATCCCAGTTAGAGCGCCTCGTTACCCTCTTAAACATGCTTCGACATCGTTAGTGGTTTACCCCAGGGTGATCTGTTTGGCCCCCCAGTCCGGACTGTCGTTAGTGTTGCTCGTTAGGGATCTGTTTGGCCCCCCCAGTCCGGACTGTCTTTAGTGTTGCTCGTTAGGGATCTGTTTGGCCCCCCAGTCCGGACTGTCTTTAGTGTTGCTCGTTAGGGATCTGTTTGGCCCCCCAGTCCGGACTGTCTTTAGTGTTGCTCGTTAGGGATCTGTTTGGCCCCCCAGTCCGGACTGTCTTTAGTGTTGCTCGTTAGGGATCTGTTTGGCCCCCCAGTCCGGACTGTCATTAGTGTTGCTCGTTAGGGATCTGTTTGGCCCCCCAGTCCGGACTGTCTTTAGTGTTGCTCGTTAGGGATCTGTTTGGCCCCCCAGTCCGGACTGTCTTTAGTGTTGCTCGTTAGGGATCTGTTTGGCCCCCCAGTCCGGACTGTCGTTAGTGTTGCTCGTTAGGGATCTGTTTGGCCCCCCAGTCCGGACTGTCGTTAGTGTTGCTCGTTAGGGATCTGTTTGGCCCCCCAGTCCGGACTGTCATTAGTGTTGCTCGTTAGGGATCTGGTTGGCCCCCCAGTCCGGACTGTCTTTAGTGTTGCTCGTTAGGGATCTGTTTGGCCCCCCAGTCCGGACTGTCATTAGTGTTGCTCGTTAGGGATCTGTTTGGCCCCCCAGTCCGGACTGTCTTTAGTGTTGCTCGTTAGGGATCTGTTTGGCCCCCCAGTCCGGACTGTCTTTAGTGTTGCTCGTTAGGGATCTGTTTGGCCCCCCAGTCCGGACTGTCTTTAGTGTTGCTCGTTAGGGATCTGTTTGGCCCCCCAGTCCGGACTGTCTTTAGTGTTGCTCGTTAGGGATCTGTTTGGCCCCCCAGTCCGGACTGTCTTTAGTGTTGCTCGTTAGGGATCTGTTTGGCCCCCCAGTCCGGACTGTCTTTAGTGTTGCTCGTTAGGGATCTGTTTGGCCACCCCAGTCCGGACTGTCTTTAGTGTTGCTCGTTAGGGATCTGTTTGGCCCCCCAGTCCGGACTGTCTTTAGTGTTGCTCGTTAGGGATCTGTTTGGCCCCCCAGTCCTGAAACCCTCCAGTGGAGCCTGACTGATTAATAGAACTGCTGGTAGATGTTACCACAGAGGATCTAGTAGTCTGTGTGGGTCTGTGTGCTGTGGGTCTGTGTGCTGTGGGTCTGTGTGTTGTGGGT
This sequence comes from Salmo trutta, assembly GCF_901001165.1. Lineage (NCBI taxonomy): Eukaryota > Metazoa > Chordata > Actinopteri > Salmoniformes > Salmonidae > Salmo > Salmo trutta. The sequence goes on from NC_042969.1 coordinate 83,469,769, forward strand.
ATGTGTGTTGTGGGTCTGTGTGTTGTGTGTCTGTGTGCTGTGGGTCTGTGTGCTGTGGGTCTGTGTGTTGTGGGTCTGTGTGTGTGTGTGTGTGTGTGTGTGTGTGTGTGTGTGTGTGTGTGTGTGTGTGTGTGTGTGTGTGTGTGTGTGTTGCGGGTCCGTGTGTGTGTTGCGGGTCCGTGTGTGTGTTGTGGGTCCGTGTGTGTGTTGCGGGTCCGTGTGTGTGTCTGTCTGTTGTTGGTCTCTGTGTGTGTGTGTGTGTGTGTGTGTGTGTGTGTGTGTGTGTGTTGTCATACAGGTCTAATGCGGCAGGGTGTGAGTAGTCTACTACAGGGGAAGAGAGTCTTCTAACAGGGCCTTTCCTAGAAGGACTCATGCATGTCTGAAAGTGCCTTCAGGAGCATACCTACAGTATGTCTGGCCCCGTCCTGGCCCCATCCTGGCCCCCTTCTCTCCAACCTCCACGACCCATCATATGAAATCAAGCACTCAGGGTTAACCGTTTGTTTATCCTGTAAATTATCCTGGATTAGGTGAACATGTGTGTGTTGTGCGTGTGTGTGTGTGAATAGCTCACACACTTCATGACCCGCACGGTCAGCTAACACTTCACACACATTGTGTGTTTGTGTTACTCACCTCATCCAGCTTTAGTGTGTGGCGGCCACCTGGGTGATGCAGTGCACTGCGGCCCTTCTGTGAACACCATTTTGGAAATCACCATTTTGGAAATCACCATTTTGTGAACACTCATCACATAATCAGTTACTGCCGTGCTAAGGTAAATGACTGATGTTCAGTATAAACTTATCCCCTCTTATCGAAGCTTTCCAACTGTTTTGTGTTCTCACATACACACACAGTTACATGACAGCGTATTGGGAAATGGCTGTCACTCCCCAGTTAATACTGGCATGGTTAAATGTCATGTTTTATTGGTTTGAGGTGCCATCTGCTGCGAAACAGTGTTGATGATTTATTGTATAATGTCTCTGTTTAAGGCATCATTCCTTATGTCAAGTTCAATTTTCATTTTATCGACTGTTGTATGTTGTACTTTTTGGCACATCCACCGGGTACTTGTGTGCTTTGTTACTGTGGAGAAAGGAAGGGGGGGGGGGGGGGGTGAGGTGAGGGAGACATATAGGGCACAGGAAGTGGTGAGACAGACATATAGGGCACAGGAAGTGGTAAGAGAGAGACATATAGGGCACAGGAAGTGGTGAGAGAGAGACATATAGGGCACAGGAAGTGGTGAGAGAGAGACATATAGGGCACAGGAAGTGGTAAGAGAGAGACATATAGGGCACAGGAAGTGGTGAGAGAGAGACATATAGGGCACAGGAAGTGGTGAGAGAGAGACATATAGGGCACAGGAAGTGGTGAGACAGACATATAGGACACAGGAAGTGGTGAGAGAGAGACATATAGGGCACAGGAAGTGGTGAGACAGACATATAGGACACAGGAAGTGGTAAGAGGGAGACATATAGGGCACATGAAGTGGTGAGAGAGTGACATATAGGGCACAGGAAGTGGTGAAAAGCTGACATATAGGGCACAGGAAGGGGTGAGAGGGTGACATATAGGGCACAGGAAGTGGTGAGAGGGTGACATATAGGGCACAGGAAGTGGTGAGACAGACATATAGGGCACAGGAAGTGGTGAGAGGGTGACATATAGGGCACAGGAAGTGGTAAGAGAGAGACATATAGGGCACAGGAAGTGGTGCGAGGGTGACACATATGGGGCACACGAGGTGGTGAGAGAGAGACAAATAGGGCACAGGAAGTGGTGAGAGAGTGAGGGTTAGATGGAGAGAGGAGAGCAGAAGGGGATACGTGAGTAAGCAACAACTCTGGCACCCATCCAGCCTTCAGAGAGGACGTTAAACAGGGAGTCCCCATTGTTATAGCTGGAATAGAGCAGTTATCAGGATGGAGAGAGAAACTGACAGCGACATAGAGATGGAGAGAGAAATGGATAGAGAGGGGGAGGGGCAATACTATTAGATAGAATGTACAGTTGGAAGTTTACATACACCTTAGCCAAATGCATTTAAACTCAGTTTTTCACAATTCCTGACATTTAATCCTAGTAAAAATCCCTGTCTTAGGTCACTTAGGATGACCACTTTATTTTAAGAATGTGAAATATCAGAATAATAGTAGAGAGAACAATTTATTTCAGCTTTTATTTCTTTCATCACATTCCCAGTGGGTCAGAAGTTCAATTAGTATTTGGTAGCATTGCCTTTAAATGTTTAACTTGGGTCAAACGTTTTGAGTAGCCTTCCACAATCTTCCCACAATAAGTTGGGTGAATTTTGGCCCATTCCTCCTGACAGAGCTGGTGTAACTGAGTCATGTTTGTAGGCCTCCTTGCTCTCACATGCTTTTTCAGTTCTGCCCACACATTTTCTATAGGACTGAGGTCAGGGCTTTGTGATGGCCACTCCACTACCATGACTTTGTTGTCCTTAAGCCATTTTGCCACAACTTTGGAAGTATGCTTGGGGTCATTGTCCATTTGGAAGACCCATTTGCGACCAAGCTTTAAGTTCCTGACTGATGTCTTGAGATGTTGCTTCAATATATCCACATAATTTTTCTACCTCATGATGCCATCTATTTTGTGAAGTGCACCAGTTCCTCCTGCAGCAAAGCACCCCCACAACATGATGCTGCCACCCCCGTGCTTCACGGTTGGGATGGTGTTCTTTGGCTTGCAAGCCTCCCCCTGTTTCCTTTAAACATAACGATGGTCATTATGGCCAAACACTTCTATTTTTGTTTCATCAGACCAGAGGACATTTCTCCCAAAAGTACGATCTTTGTCCCAATGTGCAGTTGCAAACCATAGTCTGGCTTTTTTTATGGCGGTTTTGGAGCAGTGGTTTCTTCCTTACTGAGCGGCCTTTCAGGTTATGTCAATATAGGACCCGTTTTACTGTGGATATAGATACTTTTGTACCTGTTTCCTCCAGCATCTTTACAAGGTTCTTTGCTGTTGTTCTGGGATTGATTTGCACTTTTTGCACCAAAGTACGTTCATCTCTAGGAGACAGAACGCGTCTCCTTCCTGAGCGGTATGACGGCTGCATGGTCCCATGGTGTTTATACTTGCGTACTATCGTTTGTACAGATGAACGTGGTACCTTCAGGCGTTTGGAAGTTGCTCCCAAAGATGAACCAGACTTGTGGAGGTCTAAAAGACATTCTAAGTTCTTGGCTGATTTCTTTTGTTTTTCACATGATGCCAAGCAAAGAGGCACTGAGTTTGAAGGTAGGCCTTGAAATACATCCACAGGTACACCTCCAATTGACTCAAATGATGTTAATTAGCCTATCAGAAGCTTCTAAAGCCATGACATCATTTTCTGGAATTTTCCAAGCTGTTTAAAAGCACAGTCAACTTAGTGTATGTAAACTTCTGACCCACTGGAATTGTGATACTGTGAATTACAAATTAAATAATCTGTCTGTAAACAATTGTTGGAAAAATGACTTGTGTCATGCACAAAGTAGATGTCCTAACCGACTTGCCAAAACTATAGTTTGTTAACAAGAAATTTGTGGAGTGGTTGAAAAACGAGTTTTAATGACTCCAACCTAAGTGTATGTAAACTTCCGACTTCAACTGTATCTTAAAAGCATTATTTCTTGTGTACATTAATGTAAGCAATGTGAAGTAGTGTAATTGTTCAAGGTCAAGGGTCAGTAGGGATGACTTTAGCTTCAAGATAACAGCCTTTAAAGCACTGCTCTAGTGTGAGGTTCAGCAGGGCTTTAGCCCTCTCTGGCATTCCATACTGTACTGTAGCCCACAGGCTGTTAGGCCCAGCTGCTGATAGGGGGATGTGGTACTGCTGCTGTGAGGTCTTGGAGTGGTTGCTCTGGTTTGGCTCCTCCGGTCTGGCTCCTCCGGTCTGGCTGCTCTGTTCTGTCTGCTCTCGTCTGACTGCTCTGGTCTGGCTGCTCTTTTCTAGCTGCTCTAGTCTGTCTGTTTTGGTCTGGCTGCTCTGGGCTCATACTGCTATGTTTTTGCTGAGACATACAGGAAAATGCCAAAATAAAGACTTGAGTAAATTAGGGATTCAGCAGGTGCTTCCACATAGGTGTGGTTTCTGAGTTAGTTAGCAATTAACATCCCATCATGCTTAGGGTCGTGTATAAAAATGCCCAGTTGTCCATTATTTAGGCTACCATGGCTAGAAGAAGAGATCTCAGTGACTTTGTAAGAGGGGTCTCAAAGGAGCACAGGGGGTTTAAAGGGGGGGGGGGGTGTGTCAGTCATAAGATCTTAGCCCAGTTGAATTCTGGAGCGTCACTTGAGACAGCGATTCCACCACCATCAACGAAACACCAAATTATGGTATTTCTCGTTGCAGAATGATGCTGCATCCCTCCAATAGAGTTCCAGACACACTGAAGCTGTTATGTGTTTCCTTTATTTTGGCAGTTACCTGCAGCAGATAATGATCTAGCACTGTGTGTGTGTGTGTGTGTGTGTGTGTGTGTGTGTGTGTGTGTGTGTGTGTGTGTGTGTGTGTGTGTGTGTGTGTGTGTGTGTGTGTGTGTGTGTGTGTGTGTGTGTGTGTGTGTGTGTGTGTGATCCACATGTGTACAGTAAATGTGTTTTTCAACTTCTCCGTCGGCTAGCAGTGGGGCAGGCACAGTGTTAAGGTTTTACAGACAACTACAGTAAACCCCACAGGGGCCTACCTCATTAAGGTTTTACAGGCAACTACAGTAAACCCCACAGGGGCTTACCTCATTAAGGTTTTACAGGCAACTACAGTAAACCCCACAGGGGCCTACCTCATTATCAGATACAGAACATTTTCACACCCCTTGATGTTTTCCACTTGTTGTTGTGTTACAGACTGAATTTAAAATTGATTTAATTGAGATATGTTTTCTGCTGGCCTACACACAATACCCCATAATGTCAAAGTGGAATTATGTTTTTAGGAATTTTTTACAAATGAATTAAAAATGAAAAGCCGAAATGTCTTGAGTCAATAAGGATTCAACCCCTTTATGGCAAGCCTACATAAGTTCAGCAGTAAACATGTGCTTAACAAGTCACATAATAAGTTGCATGGACTCACTCTTTGTGCAAAAATAGAGTTTAACATTATTTTTTTAAAGACTATCCTCATCTCTGTACCCCACACATACAATTATCTGTAAGGTCCCTCAGTCGTGCAATGACCTCATCTCTGTACCCCACACATACAATTATCTGTAAGGTCCCTCAGTCGTGCAATGACCTCATCTCTGTACCCCACACATACAATTATCTGTATGGTCCCTCAGTCGTGCAATTAATTTTAAACACAGAGTAATCCATAACGACCAGGAAGGTTTTCCAATGCCTCACTAAGAAGGCCACCTATTGGTAGATGGGTCAAAATAAAATAAAAAACCAACACTGAATATTACTTTGGATGGTGTATCAATACAAAGATACAGGCGTCCTTCCTAACTCAGTTACTGGAGAGGAGGGAAACCGCTCTGGGATTTTACCATGAGGCCAATGGTGACTTTTAAACAGTTACAGAGTTTAATGGCTGTGATAAGAGAAAACTGAGGATGGATCAACAGCATTGTAGTTACTCCACAATACTAACCTAAATGACAGAATGAAAAGAAGGAAGCTTGTACAGAATACAAATATTCCAAAACATGCATCCTGTCCAGAATACAAAGTGTTATGTTTTGGGGAAATCCAATACAACACATTACTGAATACCACTCCCCATATTTTCAAGCATTGTGGTGGCTGCATTTTGTTATGGGTATGCTTGTAATTGTTAAGGACTGGGGAGTTTTTCAGGATAAAAAATACATTTAATGGACCTATGCACAGGCAAAATCCTAAAGGAAAACCTGGTTCAGTCTGCTTTCCTCCAGACACTGGGAGATGAATTCACCTTTCAGCAAGACAATAACCTAAAATACAAGGCTAACTCTACAGTTGCTCACCAAGAGTTGCTCACCAAGAAGACAGTGAATGTTCCTGAGTGGCCGAGTTACAGTTTTGACTTAAATCTACTTAAAAATCAATGGCAAGACCTGAAAATTGTCTTCTAACAATGATCAACAACCAATTTGACAGAGCTTGAAGAATTTTGAAAATAATAATTGGCAAATGTTGCACAACCCAAGTGTGGAAAGCTCTTAGAGACCAGAAAGACTCGCAGCTGTAATCACTGCCAAAGGTGCTTCTACAAAGTATTGACACATGGTTGTGAGTACTTACTGTATGTAAAGTAGATATTTCTGTATTTCATTTTTCGAATAAATTTGTAAAAAAGTTTTTTTTTAAAAAACATGTTTTGACTTTGTCATTCTGGGATATTGTGTGTAGATGGGGGTGAGAGAAAAAAAATATTGAATCCATTTTGGATTCAGGCTGTAACACAACAAAATGTGGACTAAGTCAAGGGGTATGAATACTTTCTGAAGGTACTGTATACCGTACATACACATGTTCGGTTGTCCACCCCAAACTCAGCCACCCATTGGCCAAACCCCCTGACCTCACCCGAACCACATTACATCATCCTATTTCCTGAACTGGTGGCTGCTGGGAGGGGAGAGGTCATTTGTTATTGGTTCCCTGGGCTACGGGGCAGGGGGTGGGGTTAACGTGGTAAAGAGTGGGTGAAGCATGCATAAGCTGATACAGTACCTTGTCTCGGGCATAGGGAACAAGTGGGAGGAAGGGATACGAGGGGTATTGACCAACAGAAAGGATCTGTAGACTATCACCACCTACAACTTAACAGCATATTTGTTTTCATTCTACAAACTCTCTGTAGATACGCTTTGGGACTATCTAAATCAAGTGAAACAGAAGTTGGGCTTAGTTGACAGCCTGCTGACTATCTACCTCACATTCAACTATGTATCCACTGATGAGCACGTTCACTGCATTCACTAACTCTCTGTAGTTATGCATTAGGACTATCTAAATAAAGTGAAAGACTTTTGAATTAAGTTAATATGCAACGATCACTCAACACATTCAAATGTGCAACTGTTGTTGGGATGACTGAAATGGCCTTTTGACACAGGAGCACCTGGGGAAATAAATCAAGAGGGAAACAAACAATTACCGTGTTTAAACGTGTCTTTACTGTCGGTGATGAAGAAACGCATCAGACGCACAATGTTAACATGTCGTTTTATTGGTATCTTGGTCTCCAATTCTAGTCCTACTGTATGCAAAAAAATATTTATATACAAAATACATTCATTTTTACTTCTTGACAAAAAACACAAAACAATTTACAATATGATACCCATTGCCTACTACGTTGACAAAGAGCAGAGATCGGTCGTAACAAATTCTGTAAACATTGTCCACAGTTCCTCTTTTCAAATCAAGTGTTTCTGTCTCACAGCAGACACAAAACCAACAGGGAATAAGCCATCTTAGCTGTGTCATCTGTTGTCACCCATTTCAAAGAGAAACACAAAAAACCCTCTGGATGTATAGAAAACAAAGAGAAACACAATAAACCCTCTGGATGTATAGAAAACAAAGAGAAACACAATAAACCCTCTGGATGTATAGAAAACAAAGAGAAACACAATAAACCCTCTGGATGTATAGAAAACAAAGAGAAACACAATAAACCCTCTGGATGTATAGAAAACAAAGAGAAACACAATAAACCCTCTGGATGTATAGAAAACAAAGAGAAACACAATAAACCCTCTGGATGTATAGAAAACAAAGAGAAACACAATAAACCCTCTGGATGTATAGAAAACAAAGAGAAACACAATAAACCCTCTGGATGTATAGAAAACAAAGAGAAACACAATAAACCCTCTGGATGTATAGAAAACAAAGAGAAACACAATAAACCCTCTGGATGTATAGAAAACAAAGAGAAACACAATAAACCCTCTGGATGTATAGAAAACAAAGAGAAACAATAAACCCTCTGGATGTATAGAAAACAAAGAAACACAAAACAACTGAAATATTATGTTTATCACATCTGAATGTAAACACTTTGATAAATAAAATAAAAAGTTGGAAACAACAATTGAAAAAAGATTCACTTTTTTTCCGGGAAACATAAGATTATAAGGTAAGAAAAAGGTTACAATCTCCCATGGCAACATGCAGATGGTTGTTACTACGTAGCCATGCCAGAGAGGACCAAGGTAAAACGTTTTCTAACCACAATGCCACCCTAACAACTAAACCCAAACCTCAACCCTTTACCATTTACCTTAACCCTGACACTCCCATTAGTAACAAATACTGCTGATATTTATAGCAAATGTTGTCCTCTAGCATAGCTTCTGATGGTATAGATAATGTTGTCCTCTAGTATAGCTTCCGATGGTATAGATAATGTTGTCCTCCTCTAGCATAGCTTCCGATGGTATAGATAATGTTGTCCTCCTCTAGCATAGCTTCCGATGGTATAGATAATGTTGTCCTCCTCTAGCATAGCTTCCGATGGTATAGATAATGTTGTCCTCTCTAGCATAGCTTCTGATGGTATAGATAATGTTGTCCTCTCTAGCATAGCTTCTGATGGTATAGATAATGTTGTCCTCTCTAGCATAGCTTCTGATGGTATAGATAATGTTGTCCTCTCTAGCATAGCTTCTGATGGTATAGATAATGTTGTCCTCTCTAGCATAGCTTCTGATGGTATAGATAACGTTGTCCTCCTCTGGCATAGCTTCTGATGGTATAGATAACGTTGTCCTCCTCTGGCATGGCCATCTAGCGATGACCCTCGCAGACTGGTTTTTGTGACAGTTGATCCAAAGCATCTCTCCTTCCACACAATGAGCTCTTTGTTTCTCTCTCTCACCTCTGTTCTTTCCTTTTCTCTCTTTAAATCTGTGGTAAATGGTGTTTTCTCCACTTCTCCTCCTAAGGCTATGTACAGTATACTGTGTGTGTGTGTGTGTGTGTGTGTGTGTGTGTGTGTGTGTGTGTGTGTGTGTGTGTGTGTGTGTGTGTGTGTGTGTGTGTGTGTGTGTTGCCACTCTCCTGCTACTTTAACCATTAAAATGAGCTGTTGATGTTGATGTTGTTGTTCACATTATTGTCACAGTCTCTTTAACCATTAAAAGGAGCTGCTGTTGATGTTGTTCATGTTCACATTATTGTTGCAGTCTCAGCCGGTTGGGCTGTTCTGCACTGCAGGTTTTAGGTTATTAATGGTGATGGTAGAGTTCATTTAAATGAGGATGATGAGGATGATGATGATGAAAACGTCATCAGAGTTAATTGATGAACTGAGCACCCCCGTGAGGCACGATCTCCGTCACGCCCCACCCAACTACGTTCCCCCTCTGCTCACACCCCTCGCCGTCCTGCAAAGCCAGCTGGGATATCTCCTCCTCCGTCAGCACGCTGTCCCACATGTTGACCCCCGTCATCTTCCCAGTGAACGCCAACTTGGCATCGAAGCCTCCGTCAAACCCAGGCATCTGACTCCCACTGCCACCTGACCCTCCAGAGACCCCACCGTCGTTCTTCTCCTGCCCCAGCTGGAGGGAGCCTCCATCGGGTAACACGTGGCCCTCGGCCACCCCGGGTGTGAATGCCACTCTGTGTCCATCGGCCCATAGTGACGCTATGCCCTGCTCAGAGCTCCAAGCCCCACATATGTGGGTCCAAACTCCTCCTCTCACCACGCCCCGTCCCTCCACCAGGTGAGCCTCTCCTCCCACGGTGAAGAGAGCCCTGGTTCCACTGAGAAGGAGCTGGATCTCATAGGGGTTCCGTTTGGTTCCGTAGGAGAACAGCACGGTTCTGTTGGAGACGGAGACGGGCTTGGCCCACAGGCACACGGTGAAGGAAGAGAGGGAGAGAGGGAGGTCTGGTGTCACCGAGGAGAAGATACGACGGGAACGCATAGGGAAGAGAAGAGCGGTCTCACAGCCTGGGAGAGAGGAGGGAGGAAGGAGAGGATGAGAGAATTGCTTTAGTCATTTTACAGTTATTAATTGATCTGTAAGATCACCAATTTAGGAAACCACAAGATGACAAGAACTCAAAATCTAGTTCTACTTTTGTCATTCTTCTTTTCCTCTTGTTATAAGTCTTATTTATATTCTTACTTGATTTGTTTAAAGGGAGAGAAAAGGAAACAGGCCCTGCCATCTGCCAGCATGCTGCCTCACAGGGCTTCTTCAGGACTTTGCTCTGTTACGGATGACCAGATCGTCAAGTCTTTATCCAAAAGGTTTTCACGTCAAGAAACACGGCACTAGATATTCCTGATGTATCATAAACTGGGTGGTTCGAACTCTGAATGGTGATTGGCTGAAAGCTGTGGTATATTTAAGCAATAAGGCCAGAGGGGGGTGTGGATATATGGCCAATATACCATGGCTAAGGACTGTTCTATATAAACCCTGAGAGATCTTCGTTGGCAACATTGTTCTACCCAATATGAATGACTACAGAACGATCTATATAGGATCTCTATGGTAGAACGTGTAACAGTCAGGCATGCCAATAGAGTGAAGTAAAAGTATTTGAGAGGTATTTGAGCGGTAGACTATGGTGTGATCAGAGAGCAGAGGGTGGCTGAGGCTCAGGTTGCGGTCAGTGGTGATGCGGTCGATGATGTCATAGACGGGACGTTTTTCCCCTGTCCTTCTCCTTTTACCATATTATGTATTGGATCGTTAAACAATACAGTGTCAAAAAATATAAATGAATTTACCACAATTCATTTCAATAGATAATATTCTGCAACCATGGAGAGGTAAATACTTGTCTGTTTATGGAAAAATCACATTGATTAACTCTTTGGTCCTTATCACAGTTTACTGACTTACTAATGGTCCTATCACAGTTTACTGACTTACTAATGGTCCTATCACAGTTTACTGACTTACTAATGGTCCTATCACAGTTTACTGACTTACTAATTGTCCTATCACAGTTTACTGACTTCCTAATGGTCCTATCACAGTTTACTGACTTACTAATTGTCCTATCACAGTTTACTGACTTACTAATGGTCCTATCACAGTTTACTGACGTACTAATTGTCCTATCACAGTTAACTGACTTCCTAATGGTCCTATCACAGTTTACTGACTTCCTAATGGTCCTATCACAGTTTACTGACTTCCTAATGGTCCTATCACAGTTTACTGACTTACTAATGGTTCTGCCTACTTACTCCAGATGACTCTTTTTTTTTTTTTTTATCATATGAGCAAAACATATTTCATGTTATTTTGGAATGCTAAAGCCAGACAAAATTAAACGCGTCTATTTATATAGTAAATATGAGTTTGGGGGTCGAAAATGATTAAATATTAAAGCTTTAAACCTCTCACTAAAAGCTTCACTCATACATAAGTTATACTTAAACCCAAAATGGTTCTCCAGTAGATTATTAAGAAAGGCTCATCCTTTGATCCAAAATGGCCTTTTTGCCTTTATACAGACTACAACTTCTCATTTCTAATTGAAAAGTTTCACCCTTTTTTTTAAACGAGCCGTACAAAGCTGGTTACAATTTCAGTTTTATCCTCCAGAAAAGATAGAACAAATATTACAACAAATGTAATGGTTAAACTCAAATATACTGATTTAATAAAAAAACATTCTTTATGGAAAAAATGTTTAAAAATTGTATTATATTTATTAATGATATTATGAATGGAAACGGAGGAGTTATGTCACATATGCAGTTATTGAAAATATATGGGAAGAAAAAAGAAAAAAGAAAAAGTTCTTAAGTAAAAATACTTTAAAGTACAACTTAAGTAGTTTTTTGGGGTATCTGTACTTTACTTTACTATTTATATTTTTGACAACTTTTACTTTTACTTCACTACATTCCTATAGAAAATATTGTGCTTTTTACTCCATACATTTTCCATGACACCCAAAAGTACTCGTTACATTTAGAATGCTTAGCAGGACAGGAACATGGTCCAATTCACATACCTATCGATATGACTTTTTGTCGTCCCTACTGTCTGATCTGGAGGACTCACTAAACAGAGAACATCCCTGGTCATCCCTACTGCCTCTGATCTGGAGGACTCACTAAACAGAGAACATCCCTGGTCATCCCTACTGCCTCTGATCTGGAGGACTCACTAAACAGAGAACATCCCTGGTTGTCCCTACTGCCTCTGATCTGGAGGACTCACTAAACAGAGAACATCCCTGGTCATCCCTACTGCCTCTGATCTGGCAGACTCACTAAACAGAGAACATCCCTGGTCATCCCTACTGCCTCTGATCTGGAGGACTCACTAAACAGAGAACATCCCTGGTTGTCCCTACTGCCTCTGATCTGGAGGACTCACTAAACAGAGAACATCCCTGGTCATCCCTACTGCCTCTGATCTGAAGGACTCACTAAACAGAGAACATCCCTGGTCATCACTACTGCCTCTGATCTGGAGGACTCACTAAACAGAGAACATCCCTGGTCATCCCTACTGACTCTGATCTGGAGGACTCACTAAATAGAGAACATCCCTGGTCATCCCTACTGCCTCTGATCTGGAGGATTCACTAAACACAGAACATCCCTGGTCATCACTACTGCCTCTGATCTGGAGGACTCACTAAACATAAAAGCATATTTTATAGGTGATATCTTCGAGTTGGATCGTGCCCTTGGCTATCCTTCAATTTTAAAAACAAGAAAATGGTGCCGTCTGCTTTGCTTAATATGAGGACATGTTTTATTATTTATACATTTACTTCTACTTTCTATACTTAAGTATATTTTAGCAATTACATTTACATTTGATACTTAAGTATATTTAAAACCAAATACTTTTAGACTTTTACTCAAGTAGTATTTTACTGGGTGACTTTCACTTTTACTTGAGTCATTTTCTATTTAAGGTATCTTTACTTTTACTCAAGTATGACAATTGGGTACTTTTTCCTCCACTGGATAATAACACCATGAGATAATACATCAGCCCCGAATCAGGCCAGGAGAGGAAATCACTGCTGGAGGTTTGAATCAGTCTTCCTATGTGTGTGGGATTATGTATGATTCCTGTATTACTAAGGGTGTTTTAAACCAGTGTGGACAGCTCCCTCCCCCCTCTCTCTGCAGCAGCAGTCTAATATCTAGGTTATTACACACACAGTGATTGAGTCTTCCTACCAGACCCTAAATATTGATGTTAGATTTGTCTCAGGTTTCTCTCCGGGGGTAACCGTTCCCATCTGGTTCTGCTTCCCAGGGTGCTTTTCTGTGGTTGCTGTGCCGACCTGCTAATGATTATACCTGTGTGTGTGTGTGTGTGTGTGTGTGTGTGTGTGTGTGTGTGTGTGTGTGCGTGCGTGTGTGCGTGTGCGTGCGTGTGCGTGCGTGTTTGTGATGGTGTGTGTGATATAAACAGCATTGAGGATTTATCTGATTAATGCATTGAACTACTGAAGACCTGGGCTCATTTTGTTTTTGATTGAATTCCAACAGAGTAAGCAGGAAGAGGTCTGTACAGGACGTGGGTATATGTAGGCTCTCAGATCCTTACAGATAGAGATCACAGATGCAGAGACTGGGTTTGGAACATGGAAAGGGACTCTGATAAGAATCCCTGTTATAAGAAAAATGGACTAGAAACACTTTCATACTCCCTAGGTATATATTTGCTATATTCATTCTTTCAGGATCAAATTGCCTGGGAGGGATGTCTGCTGTGATTCTTGTAAGAGTGGGTGCTGTATTACCTGATGGTGTTTAAACATGAATTTTCTACATTATGTAGAGCAGAGCTTCTCAACCTGGTTACTGTACCACCAAGGACATGTTGCTCGGCCCAGAGTACCCCTGGACTAACCCCTCATGTGTCTTTTACCAGTAGGCCTATGGTCCTATGAGTCTTCTCAAGTACCCCCTGAGGATAGGCCAAGTACCCCCTGAGGATAGGCCAAGTACCCTCTGAGGATAGGCCAAGTACCCCCTGAGGATAGGCCAAGTACCCCCTGAGGATAGGCCAAGTACCCCCTGAGGATAGGCCAAGTACCCCCTGAGGATAGGTCAAGTACCCCCTGAGGATAGGCCAAGTACTCCCTGAGGATAGGCCAAGTACCCCCTGAGGATAGGCCAAGTACCCCCTGAGGATAGGCCAAGTACCCCCTGAGGATAGGCCAAGTACCCCCTGAGGATAGGCCAAGTACCCCCTGAGGATAGGCCAAGTACCCCCTGAGGATAGACCAAGTACCCCCTGAGGATAGGTCAAGTACCCCCTGAGGATAGGTCAAGTACCCCCTGAGGATAGGCCAAGTACCCCCTGAGGATAGGCCAAGTACCCCCTGAGGATAGGCCAAGTACCCCCTGAGGATAGGCCAAGTACCCCCTGAGGATAGGCCAAGTACTAGCCCCCACTGGTTGGGTCAAGTACCCCCTGAGGATAGTAGGACCCACTGGTTGGATCAAGTACCCCCTGTGGAAAGTAGGACCCACTGATTGGGTCAAGTACCCCCAGTGGAAAGTAGGACCCCTGGTTGAGAAGTGATGTAAAGGATGGTAGGATGTATAGATAGTGACACAGGAAGAGGTGTTCTCACCTGCTGGCAGGTGTCGTTGCCGTGCCGACTTGAACGCTAGTTCCAGCACTGCCCTCGTCTTCGCCAGCTCTGTCACCAGGGCAACCATCATCTCTTCCGACGCCACATCCTGCTGCAGGTCTTCCCCCTTTGCCTCTGGTGGCGTTATGGGTCCTGGATTACTCAGGCAGATATTTTCTAGCTTGACGAGTCGGGAAGCCTGTGTCCGCGCCGCGGTGAGGAGCTGCTGTAACAGCGTCTCCTGGTGGCTATCCCCAGAATTACCTGCAGATTTCCCAGCAGCAATGCTCCGATCTTGCCTGAGATGCTCCAGGCTCTCCTTGAGGCGAGCTTCCATCTGCATGGACATCCTCCGTCCAGCAGTCTCCACCGCAACGCCACAGGCCCCTCCATACTGAGCCACGAACCTGGGGTCAGGAGAAGAGAGATTAGAGAGGGATTACATCAGAGACCAGGAAGTAGGCTACATTACACATGGACTCCATTCAGATATACACAGGTGCACAGAATTTAGGGGATTGATTTGGGATTGGTGGTTTGGCAAAGGTCGATTTGGGATTGGTGGTTTGGTAAAGGTCGATTTGGGATTGGTAAAGGTCGATTTGGGATTGGTAAAGGTTGATTTGGGTTTGGTAAAGGTTGATTTGGGATTGGTGGTTTGGTAAAGGTCGATTTGGGATTGGTGGTTTGGTAAAGGTCGATTTGGGATTGGTAAAGGTCGATTTGGGATTGGTGGTTTGGTAAAGGTCGATTTGGGATTGGTGGTTTGGTCAAGATCGATTTGGGATTGGTGGTTTGGTAAAGGTCGATTTGGGTTTGGTAAAAGTCGATTTAGGATTGGGAAAGGTCGATTTGGGATTGGTAAAGGTTGATTTTGGATTGGTGGTTTGGTAAAGGTCGATTTAGGATTGGGAAAGGTCGATTTGGGATTGGTAAAGGTCAATTTTGGATTGGTAAAGGTCGATTTGGGGTTGGTAAAGTCAGTTAAGAACAAATTCTTATTTACAATGACGGCCTACCCCGGCCAAACCCGGACGACGCTGGGCCAATTGTGTGCCGACCTATGGGACTCCCAATCACGGCCGGATGTGATTCAGCCTGGATTCGAACCAGGGACTAAACACCTCCCTCTGCAACTGGATCCTGGATTTCCTGACGGGCCGCCCCCAGGTGGTAAGGGTAGGCAACACATCCGCCACGCTGATCCTCAACACTGGAGTACTGCAGGGGTGCGTGCTCAGTCCCCTCCTGTACTCCCTGTTCACCCACGACTGCATGGCCAGGCACGACTCCAACACCGTCATTAAGTTTGCAGACGACACAAAACAGTGGTAGGCTTGATCACAGACAACAATGAGACAGCCTATAGGGAGGAGGTCAGAGACCTGGCCGGGTGGTGCCAGAATAACAACCTATCCCTCAACGTAAACAAGACTAAGGAGATGATTGTGGACTACAGGAAAAAGAGGACCGAGCACGCCCCCATTCTCATCGACGGGGCTGTAGTGGAGCAGGTTGAGAGCTTCAAGTTCCTTGGTGTCCACATCACCAACAAACTAGAATGGTCCAAACACACCAAGACAGTCGTGAAGAGGGCACGACAAAGTCTATTCCCCCTCAGGAAACTAAAAAGATTTGGATCCTCAAAAGGTTCTACAGGATCCTGAGATCCTCAAAAGGTTCTACAGCTGCAACATCGAGAGCATCCTGACTGGTTGCATCACTGCCTGGTACTGCAATTGCTCGACCTCTGACCGCAAGGCACTACAGAGGGTAGTGCGTACGGCCAGGTATATCACTGGGGCTAAGCTGCCTACCATCCAGGACCAGAGGAAGGCCCTAAAAATTGTCAAAGACCCCAGCCACCCCAGTCATAGACTGTTCTCTCTACTACCGCATGGCAAGCGGTACCGGAGTGCCAAGTCTAGGACAAAAAGGCTTCTCAACAGTTTTTACCCTCAAGCCACAAGACTCCTGAACAGGTAATCAAATGGCTACCCGGACTATTTGCATTGTGTGCCCCCCCACCCCTCTTTTTACGCTGCTGCTACTCTCTGTTTATCATATATGCATAGTCCCTTTAACTATACATTCATGTACATTCTACCTCAATTGGGCCGACCAACCACTGCTCCCGCACATTGGCTAACCAGGCTATCTGCATTGTGTCCCACCACCCGCCAACCCCTCTTTTACGCTACTGCTACTCTCTGTTCATCATATATGCATAGTCACTTTAACCATATCTACATGTACATACTTCCTCAATCAGCCTGACTAACCGGTGTCTGTATGTAGCCTCGCAACTTTTATAGCCTCGCTACTTTTATAGCCTCACTACTATATATAGCCTCGCTACTGTTTTTCACTGTCTTTTACTGTTGTTTTTATTTCTTTACCTACCTATTGTTCACCTAACACCTTTTTTGCACTATTGGTTAGAGCCTGTAAGTAAGCATTTAACTGTAAGGTCTACACCTGTTGTATTCAGCATTTCACTGTAAGGTCTACACCTGTTGTATTCAGCATTTCACTGTAAGGTCTACACCTGTTGTATTCAGCATTTCACTGTAAGGTCTACACCTGTTGTATTCGGCGCACGTGACAAATAAACGTTGATTTGATTTGACTGTTGTGATGCCTCTTGTACTGAGATGCAGGTCCTTAGACCGCTGCGCCACTCGGGAGCTCTGAGTGGGTACTATAGTACTAGTACATTTTAAACCAAATACTTTTAGACTTTTACTCAAGTATTATTTTACTGGTTGACTTTCACTTTTACTTGAGTCATTTTCTATTAAGGTATCTATACTTTTACTCAAGTATGACAATTGGGTACTTTTCCCACATAGTGCTTGTATATTAGTTGGTGGCAGGTAGACTAGTGGTTCAAATCCCAGAACCGACAAGGTGAAAAGTCTGTTGATGTGCCCTTGAGCAAGACACTGAACCTTAATTGTTCCAAGGTCACCGTTGAATGGCAAACCCTGGCTGTGATCCCACTCTCCGAAGGTGTCTCAGGCAGAGTGGGATATGCAACAAAAACACATTTCCAATTAATACACGCTTGTACAGGTGTGAAATAGGACAAATATAAGCACCCACTATATGATTATTATTGGAAGTGCCTATATATATATATACATATACCAACCTTAGCATTTCTCCACGCAACGACCCTAACTCCACCTTGATGATGTCATCGGAGTACTGCAGAAGCATGTTCTCCCTCATCTGAGAGTTCTCCAGCATGGAGAAGAGCTTGTCCCATTTAGTCATCTCTGTAACCTTACAGGGGGCTTGGGTTGGGATGGCCGTGGCTGGAGAGAGGGAGAGAGAGAGAGAGAGAGAGAGAGAGAGAGAGAGAGAGAGAGAGAGAGAGGAATGGGGAAGGGAGAGAGCGAGAAAGAGGGGAGAAGAGAGAGAGAGAGAGAGAGAGACAGAGAGAGAGAGAGAGAGAGACAGAGAGAGAGAGAGAGAGAGAGAGAGAGAGAGGAATGGGGAAGGGAGAGAGCGAGAAAGAGGGGAGAAGAGAGAGAGAGAGAGAGAGAGACAGAGAGAGAGAGAGAGAGAGAGAGAGAGAGACAGAGGAGAGAGAGAGAGAGAGAGAGAGGAATGGGGAAGGGAGAGAGCGAGAAAGAGGGAGAAGAGAGAGAGAGAGAGAGAGAGAGAGAGAGACAGAGAGAGAGAGAGGAATGGGGAAGGGAGAGAGCGAGAAAGAGGGGAGAAGAGAGAGAGAGAGAGAGAGAGAGAGACAGAGAGAGAGAGAGAGAGAGAGAGAGAGAGGAATGGGGAAGGGAGAGAGCGAGAAAGAGGGAGAAGAGAGAGAGAGAGAGAGAGATAGAGACAGAGAGAGAGAGACAGAGAGAGAGAGAGAGAGAGAGAGAGGAGACGGGAAGAAGAGCGAGAAAGAGGGAGAAGAGAGAGAGAGATAGAGAGGAGAGAGACAGAGAGAGAGAGAGAGAGATAGAGGAATGGAAGGAGAGAGCGAGAAAGAGGGGAGAAGAGAGAGAGAGATAGAGAGAGATATAGAAGAGACAGAGAGAGAGATATAGATAGAGGGAAGGGAGAGAGCGAAATTGGGAAGAGAGAGAGAGAGAGAGAGAGAGAGAGAGAGGAATGGGGAAGGGAGAGAGCGAGAAAGAGGGGAGAAGAGAGAGGGAAGGAGAGGTGGGGTGGAAGAGACAGACATGCATGTTAGATAGCTTGTATTCATACGTTTAAACACGGTGATTCCTATCCTTTCTCCTGACAACTGTCCATCTCTGTCTCAGATGATCCTTTTCTTAGCTTGAAACGGTATCAATCTATTTCCCGCTCTTCCCCTCTCTACACGTCTCGTTCTCTATCTCTCCCTCTCTTTTTCTTTCTGTGTCCTGTGTCCTGGCAGTTTGAGTTATTGGCACGGTCTCTCCCTCTGGTACGGTAATGGGTGTAATGTAAAATCACATTACAAACTGCCCTGAGCAAAGTTATTTTTGTTTATGGTTTTCTGTTAGAGTACGAAACATACACACCACACACACACACACACACACACACACACACACACACACACACACACACACACACACACACACACACACACACACACACACACACACACACACACACACACGCCAAGGTGCCTGCCTTCCAAAACAGCTGAGAGAAGAATTCCCCAGTTAAATAGTATTTCTTTGATCAATGACCAGTTATTCGTTATGGTCTCGATAGGAGGATAAAATCCCCGGTCTCCTCTCGCTTAACTTACTCTCTGCCCAGACTTTCACAGCCAACACTGACAGAACACACTGAGGAACAGTCCCTCAGCCACAACTGCTGGAGATATAGTCTACAAACAGAGGTAGAGCAGTGATTCCCGAACCTCTGTTGCTTCATAACCGAAAGCTTTTGGAAATTTCAGAGCAGCTGAATTGGAAGTGACTCACCATTCAGTAAACACTGGTCCAGATTATTTACATTATTTATGAACTGTACTTACTCAATGCACCCTCTGCCAGGTAAGAGAGAGGAGAGAGGGAAGAGAAGAGAGGAGAAGAGAGGAGAAGAAAGGAGAAGAGAGGAGAGGAGAGGAGAAGAAAGAAGAGAGGAGAAGAGAGGAGAGGAGAAGAGAGGAGAGGAGAAGAGAGGAGAAGAGAGAGAAGAGAAGAGAGGAGAAGAGAGGATAGGAGAGGAGAAGAGAGGAGAGGAGAAGAGAGGAGAAGAGAGGAGAAGAGAGGAGAAGAGAGGAGAGGAGAAGAGAGGAGAGGAGAGGAGAAGAGAGGAGAAGAGAAGAGAAGAGAGGAGAAGAGAGGAGAAGAGAGGAGAAGAGAGGAGAAGAGAGGAGAAGAGAGGAGAGGAGAGGAGAAGAGAGGAGAAGAGAGGAGAGGAGAAGAGAACATGTCCAGATGTGCTCAGCCAACTCTGACACACTAACAGTCAGTGCTCACACTCTCTATGATTACACTCTTAGCACTTCATATCCAGAGATAAATAACTTGACAAAGAGCAACACTGGACAGAGTACATCTAGACAGACTTTTACAACCCACACAAGCAGAATGTATCCACAATGATTCTAAAATCAAACTCTTTTAGTATGATATCTGGATACACACTGACTGAACACAGCCATGCAAAGGCCTGACGATCATACCTATTAAATAGACTTCCAAGAGTTTCGTTAAAGCAGAATTCAGTGTTTTTTTCACACACAAAAGAAAGAATAATATCACACACAAAAAATATCTTGCTGTGTTTTGTAAATGCAGATCTAAACTGATTGTAATTTCTGCTCGGCTTCAAACACATTTTGTGCATCAGTTGCACTTCTCCACTCGGATGACAAATCTTTGCTCTTGTAAGACCAATCAAATTCCACCGCCTTCAAGAACAGGCATTAGGTCAGCAGACAGCGACTTGATTGATGGCAGAGGAAGAAGACGCAGTGAGTACTTTTCTCTGGTAGTTTTTTTTAGCAAGTTAAAAATGCAAGATTAACTTCAAGTAAAACATGAATTTATTTTGTGTGATGAAAACTAGAGTTGCCCGCCCCATATCACTCTATTGAAGCAAAAAAAACAAAATTGTTGCCTTATAATATAAAAGGCAGGCCAAATGGTTTAAAATGCAGTTTTTTTTATGGTCTGCGTTTTGAACACAGGAGGTTGGTGGCACCTTAATTGGGGAGGACGGGCTCGTGGTAATGGCTGGACCGGAATCAGTGGAATGGTATCAAACACATGGTTTCCGTGGTTTCCATGGTTTGATACCATACCATTTACTCTGTTTCAGCCCATTATAATGACCCGTCCTCCCCTCAGCAGCCTCCACTGGTTTTGAACATGCAGATTTATGAACTCTTAACTCCAACCCTGGACTTCTTGACCAGCCGATTTAAGTCAGTAACAAGCCTGACACTACAACCTTCATTCACCCACGACTGGCATTCAGTGGGCTGTGACTGAACAAAGTCAATTTACTAATGTTCCATTAAATCCTAATTGAGACAAACACACTGAGCCAGTCTGTTTCATTCAGTTCAAGTTCTTTATCAACTTGTTGTTCCACAAACTAACGTCACAGGTCAGCATTGAAGACATTATCTATCCTAACACATTGAAGATATTATCTATCCTAACACATTGAAGATATTATCTATCCTAACACATTGAAGACATTATCTATCCTAACACATTGAAGATATTATCTATCCTAACACATTGAAGACATTATCTATCCTAACACATTGAAGACATTATCTATCCTAACACATTGAAGACATTATCTATCCTAACACATTGAAGACATTATCTATCCTAACACATTGAAGATGTTATCTATCCTAACACATTGAAGATATTATCTATCCTAACACATTGAAGAGATGATCTATCCTAACACATTGAAGACATTATCTATCCTAACACATTGAAGACATTATCTATCCTAACACATTGAAGAGATGATCTATCCTAACACATTGAAGACATTATCTATCCTAACACATTGAAGATATTATCTATCCTAACACATTGAAGACATTATCTATCCTAACACATTGAAGATATTATCTAGCCTAGTATGAGAGGCTAAGGAACCAATGGCATGGCAAAAGCATAAACAGAAACAATGATGGGTTAATCCCATTGAAAACGTGTCCATATGAGAGTTCCAGACATAGTCCACATATTACTTACTCAGCATTCAGAGCTCAAACTTATTCGGTTCACACACACACTCACACACACACACACACACACAAACACGTGACTTACGCTCCAGTGGCTCTCCCTCTGTGATCTCGTTGTAGTAACTGTCACCATAGTTCACCTCGATATCGTCCTCGTACCCAAGAGTCAGCGACACACACACCGACACCAGACACACTGCCTGGGGGAGCCATCGCAGAAACATGCTGCCTGCCGTCCGTCTCAGAGAGAGAGAGTCTGTCTGTCTGTGTTGAAGTCTACCTACCTGTCAGAGACTATGTGCTGTGAGTTTTGTCTGCTGTCTGTCTCAGTGTGTGTGAGTATGTTGAGAATGGGAGTCTGTATTAAATATGTCAGAGCTGTTTCCCCTCCTCTCCTCTGTCTCTCTCTCTCTCTGTCTCTGTCTCGCTCTCTGTCTCGCTCTCTGTCTCGCTCTCTGTCTCTCTCTCTCTCGTCCCTTGGCAGCGGTCCTGGTAGGGTTGTATTCTCCGGCTGAGAGGGAATGGGTCGGAGAGAGGGTCTGCCTGGGCTATATAAACACAGATCCTACCCCTAGTTCTGCACAGCCCAGTACACAGCCAAGCCCGGCACCAGCCCAGCCCATCCTATCCCAGCTCTGTCCTAGCCTTGCCCATGCCCCAGCCTCAATGTCACACACACACACAAACACACACACAGGAACACACAGACAGAAACACACACACAGACACGTAGTCCAGCACAGCCAGGGGAGCTAGGCGATGAGTAATGCATCGTTGGAGGTAGCATATGTCCTAATCAACAACTCAGAGAGAGAGGTGGGGGAGTGAAGAGAGACAAGGGGGTAAAGACAGAGAAGGGGAGTGAGAGATAGAGGGAGAGAGAGATAGATGGAGGGAGGGATAGAGGGAGGGAGGGAGGGAGGTAGAGGGAGGGAGAGAGAGATAGATGGAGGGAGAGAGACAGAGGGGGGAGAGAGAGAGATAGAGGGGGAGAGAGAGATAAAGGGAGGGAGGGAGAGATAAAGGGAAGGGGAGAGATAGAGGGAGGAAGGGAGAGATGGATGGAGGGAGGGAGGATAGGGGTGGGTGTGTGGGTTAGGATAGGAGTGGGTGGGTTAGGATAGGGGTGGGTGGGTGGGTTAGGATAGGGGTGGGTGGGTGGGTTAGGATAGGGGTGGGTGGGTTAGGATAGGGGTGGGTGGGTGGGTTAGGATAGGGATGTGGGGGTGGGTTAGGATAGGGGTGGGTGTGTGGGTTAGGATAGGGGTGGGTGGGTTAGGATAGGGGTGTGGGGGTGGGTTAGGATAGGGGTGGGTGGGTTAGGATAGGGGTGTGGGGGTGGGTTAGGATAGGGGTGGGTGGGTTAGAATAGGGGTGTGGGGGTGGGTTAGGATAGGGGTGGGTGTGAATGGGACTCAGAATTTGGGGGTTTCTAAATGGGGATATTGTTCTTGCTCTCATTTTAGTTTATTTATTTATTGTTCCAACTGACTCAAAGTGTGTGTGTGTGTGTGTGTGTGTGTGTGTGTGTGTTGTGTGTTGTGTTGTGTGTGTGTTGTGTG
>NC_042969.1:83534017-83611517 GCF_901001165.1 Salmo trutta
GTTTGGGTGTAGGGCCTGATCAGAGCCTGAAGGTACGGAGGTGCCGTTCCCCTCACAGCTCCGTAGGCAAGCACCATGGTCTTGTAGCGGATGCGAGCTTCAACTGGAAGCCAGTGGAGAGAGCGGAGGAGCGGGGTGATGTGAGAGAACTTGGGAAGGTTGAACACCAGACGGGCTGCGGCGTTCTGGATGAGTTGTAGGGGTTTACTGGCACAGGCAGGGAGCCCCGCCAACAGCGAGTTGCAGTAATCCAGACGGGAGATGACAAGTGCCTGGATTAGGACCTGCGCCGCTTCCTGTGTGAGGCAGGGTCGTACTCTGCGAATGTTGTAGAGCATGAACCTACAGGATCGGGTCACCGCCTTGATGTTAGTGGAGAACGACAGGGTGTTGTCCAGGATCACGCCAAGGTTCTTAGCACTCTGGGAGGAGGACACAAGGGAGTTGTCAACCGTGATGGCGAGATCATGGAACGGGCAGTCCTTCCCCGGGAGGAAGAGCAGCTCCGTCTTGCCGAGGTTCAGCTTGAGGTGGTGATCCGTCATCCACACTGATATGTCTGCCAGACATGCAGAGATGCGATTCGCCGCCTGGTTATCAGAAGGGGGAAAGGAGAAGATTAATTGTGTGTCGTCTGCATAGCAATGATAGGAGAGACCATGTGAGGATATGACAGAGCCAAGTGACTTGGTGTATAGCGAGAATAGGAGAGGGCCTAGAACAGAGCCCTGGGGGGCACCAGTGGTGAGAGCGCGTGGTGCGGAGACAGATTCTCGCCACGCCACCTGGTAGGAGCGACCTGTCAGGTAGGATGCAATCCAAGAGTGGGCCGCGCCCGAGATGCCCAACTCGGAGAGGGTGGAGAGGAGGATCTGATGGTTCACAGTATCAAAGGCAGCAGATAGGTCTAGAAGGATGAGAGCAGAGGAGAGAGAGTTAGCTTTAGCAGTGCGGAGAGCCTCCGTGACACAGAGAAGAGCAGTCCCAGTTGAATGCCCAGTCTTGAAACCTGACTGATTAGGATCAAGAAGGTCATTCTGAGAGAGATAGCAGGAGAGCTGGCCAAGGACGGCACGTTCAAGAGTTTTGGAGAGAAAAGAAAGAAGGGACACTGGTCTGTAGTTGTTGACATCGGAGGGATCGAGTGTAGGTTTTTTCAGAAGGGGTGCAACTCTCGCTCTCTTGAAGACGGAAGGGACGTAGCCAGCGGTCAAGGATGAGTTAATGAGCGAGGTGAGGTAGGGGAGAAGGTCTCCGGAAATGGTCTGGAGAAGAGAGGAGGGGATAGGGTCAAGTGGGCAGGTTGTTGGGCGGCCGGCCGTCACAAGACGCGAGATTTCATCTGGAGAGAGAGGGGAGAAAGAGGTCAAAGCACAGGGTAGGGCAGTGTGAGCAGGACCAGCGGTGTCGTTTGACTTAGCAAACGAGGATCGGATATCGTCAACCTTCTTTTCAAAATGGTTGACGAAGTCATCCGCAGAGAGGGAGGAGGGGGGGGGGAGGGGAGGAGGATTCAGGAGGGAGGAGAAGGTAGCAAAGAGCTTCCTAGGGTTAGAGGCAGATGCTTGGAATTTAGAGTGGTAGAAAGTGGCTTTAGCAGCAGAGACAGAAGAGGAGAATGTAGAGAGGAGGGAGTGAAAGGATGCCAGGTCCGCAGGGAGGCGAGTTTTCCCTCATTTCCACTCGGCTGCCCAGAGCCCTGTTCTGTGAGCTCGCAGTGAGTCGTCGAGCCACGGAGCAGGAGGGGAGGACCGAGCCGGCCTGGAGGATAGGGGACAGAGAAAATCAAAGGATGCAGAAAGGGAGGAGAGGAGGGTTGAGGAGGCAGAATCAGGAGATAGGTTGGAGAAGGTTTGAGCAGAGGGAAGAGATGATAGGATGGAAGAGGAGAGAGTAGCGGGAGAGAGAGAGCGAAGGTTGGGACGGCACAATACCATCCGAGTAGGGGCAGAGTGAGAAGTGTTGGATGAGAGCGAGAGGGAAAAGGATACAAGGTAGTGGTCGGAGACTTGGAGGGGAGTTGCAATGAGATTAGTGGAAGAACAGCATCTAGTAAATATGAGTACACATGAACGCACAAACACACACACACACACGCGCACGCACGCACGCACACACACACACACACACACACACACACACACACACACACACACACACACTTTTGCCAGACTACTTAAACAAATATTGACAGGCCTCACAAAAAACTGTACACAAACTCAACCATCCCCATTGGGAGCATGTCTGTAGGGAAATTAGCCACTGAATGGAACGTGTCACCACTTCTTTTAGCATCCATAAAACATTTGATTTCTGTCATTTATGAGCTTCAATTATTCACAGCTACTAAGTTAATTGGTGTTTTAACAAGAACAGTGCAGTGTTCCATAGTAAAGTTCTTTTGTTTGTTGCCTGGAACAACATGTTTTCTGGTTGGAAAACATATGACTAATTGCTACTGCAAGTGTAAGTCGCGCCATTTTAAAATGGCCGACGACCCTTAATGTAGGAATACTGTCCTGGCTGTATTGTAAGGTCCCTCAATATCACTCCTTCATCTTCCTCCTAACCGACTGGTTTTGTGTTATTCTCTGTTTGTCTTGTCATCCAATCAGAATGGTTAAATCTCATTCTGAACCCTTATGGACTGTTAGTTTTACTACAGCGGCATAACCACTGTTAATACCCCTTAAAACGGCCCTATCGCTTTCTCTGCCCAGACTTACCACCTTACCACTACAATGCCAAAACAAATCACTAATCTCACGTTATTCTTTGCAATTAAAGCTCTGTAAATGAAAAGCTTTGCCTCAACGACAAAAAAGGGACGTTTTACTGATTTAGTGTTTCTATGTGTGTCTGTGTGTGTGTGTGTGTGTGTGTGTGTGTGTATGTGTGTGTGTGTGTGTGGGTGCACGCGTGCGTGCATGCATGTGCGTGCGTGTGTCTGTGTGTGCTCGTGCGAGTGTGTGCGTGCGAGTGTGTGCGTGTGTGTGTGTGTGTGTGTGTTAGTGCTGAGCACTGAGCACTCAAATGTTGAGCACTCAAAAGTAAATAAAGCATACTTTTTTGACTGCTGAATAGCAACTATTAATCACTTAGATGAGGTATTTGCAGGTAGAGATCCCTGGTGAAGCAGCTACTCTCGCTCCCTCTCCATCATGCATTGTTCTCTCTCTCTCTCTCTCTCTCTCTCTCTCTCTCTCTCTCTCTCTCTCTCTCTCTCTCTCTCTGCCCCAGACTAACTTAATGTAGCAGGTGGAAAAGAAACACACAGACCGGACAAGTAGGCGCACAATGCATTATGGTTGTTTTCTGTGTTAAACTATGTAGAATATTGGCCTGTTGGAAACTATAACTCCCTACTACGTCTGGTTATCTCTACAGAAACTGAACCGATCACTCAGCACTAGTGTGTGTGTGTGATTGTGTTACTGTTGACTGTGATTCAACTGGCTGGGTTCTGGAAATGGTACCACACACTGCCTGGTCAAGGAACATTATGTACCAGTGGCTTCCAGAGGCTTTGCTTGGGGTCTCTCTCTGGAAAATAAAGACTGGGAGGACTTAGGAATAGAACAGAGGAGATGAAGAGGGAGGAAAGAAAGGGCAGTTGAAAGTGTTCTGTCAGCAGATGAGTGGGGGGGTTGACATGGTTGGAGAGCCTCTACCCCGTTCTCTCTCTCTCTCTCTCTCTCTCTCTCTCTCTCTCTCTCCTTCTCTCTCTCTCTCTCCTTCTCTCTCTCTCTCTCTCTCTCTCTCCTCTCTCTCTCTCTCTCTCTCTCTCTCTCTCTCTCTCCTTCTCTCTCTCCTTCTCTCTGTGTGTGTGTCTGTGTGTGCGTGTGTGTATGAGAGAGAGAGGGTTTTGAAATATGTCCAGAGGTGTGGTGGTCTGCCCAGTTCTCTCAGGTCCGATCTGTCTCTGCTGCATTCCAGCCCAGCACCAGTCCTATCCGGTCTAGTGTGTGTGTGTGTGTGTGTGTGTGTGTGTGTGTGTGTGTGTGTGTGTGTGTGTGTGTGTGTGTGTGTGTGTGTGTGTGTGTGTGTGTGTGTGTGTGTGTGTGTGTGAGAGAGAGAGAGAGAAAACGCTGGCTAAGACAAGTTTGTTACTTTACACCTCTTCCTGTCTCTGCATGTTTCAGGGTGGAAGAGGAATCAGAAGGCCCTCCTTCCCCTTGTATCTCAGAGGCCAGTGGGGGTGCAGGGGGGTGTGCAGGGGGGTCAGAGCAGCGACTGCAGGTGAAGATCCAGGCGTTTGAGGAGAAGATGGGGGAGGAGGGTGGAGAGGGGTCACCTACACCCCAACGCAGAAACAGCATGGGACAAGCCGCTAGAGAGAAACACAGAGAGATGAGGTTTAACAGGTGAGTCTATAGCAACACACATCACTATCAGGTTTAACAGGTGAGTCTATAGCAACACACATCACTATCAGGTTTAACAGGTGAGTCTATAGCAACACACATAACTGTCACACCCTGATCTGTTTCACCTGTCTTTGTGATTGTCTCCACCCCCCTCCAAGTGTCACCCATCTTCCCCATTATCCCCTGTGTATTTATACCTGTGTTCTCTGTTTGTCTGTTGTCAGTTCGTCTTGTTTGTCAAGTCAACGAGCGTTTTTGTGTCTCAGCTCCTGTTTTTCCTCAGTCTCTCTTTTTCTCGGCCTCCTGGTTTGACCCTTGCCTGTCCTGACTCTGAGCTCGTCTGCCTGACCACTCTACCTGACCCTGAGTCTGCCTGCCGACCGGTACCTTTGCCCCACCTCTGGATTATTGACCTCTGCCTACCCTGACCCTGAGTCTGCCTGCCGACTGGTACCTTTGCCCCACCTCAGGATTATTGACCTCTGCCTACCCTGACCCTGAGTCTGCCTGCCGACCTATACCGTTGCCCCACCTCTGGTTTACTGACCCCTGCCTCCATTGACCTGTCTATTGCCTGCCCCTGTTGGATTATTAAACGTTTGTTAATTCGATGTTGTCTGCATCTGGGTCTTACCTTCATACCTGATAGTACGAACTGGCCATGACTGACCCAGAAGACCCGGACCAGCTGCGCAACACCATCTCCTCCCAAGGAGCCTCCATTGGTTCTTCACAGGCATGAGGAATTGCTTCGTGGGCTGATGGAGGGGGTCCAAACGTTGGCTGAGCGCCACGACCGGGCGTTGGACATGCTGCTGGAGCAATTCCGTGGGTTGTCTGGGGGGCAGCCTGCCACGGTGGTGACTCCACCGCCCCTCAGTAACTCGGCGGTTAGCAGCGCCACCCCACCGGCCACTCCACCTTCCCAAAAGCCCCATTTACCTCCCCCGGAATGCTTTAATGGCGAGCCAAGCACCTGTCGGGCGTTTTTAGCTCAGTGTGCCCTCATTGTCGAGCTTCAGCCCTCCTCCTTCCTCTCGGATCACTCCAAGATAGCCCATCTCTCACGCTGATGTCTGGGTGGGCTCTCACCTGGGCTACCGCCGTATGGGAACAACAGCCGGCCATGTGCGTGAGTCTGGAGGGGTTCGTGGGAGAGGTGAGGAAGGTTTTTGATGCCCCGTTCTCCGGGAGAGAAGCTGCCCGGATGCTAATGTGGCCGACTATGCGGTGGATTTCCACACGTTGGCAGCAGAGAGTGCGTGGAACCAGGAAGCCCTGTTCAAAATGTTCCTGCACGGTGTCTCGGAGGAGGTTAAGGACAAGCTTGCTGCTCGGGAGTTACCCACAGATCTTGACTCCCTCATCGCTTTTACCATCCGCATCAATGTGCGATTGCGGGAACGACGGATGGAGAGGAAAACTGATTTGCTCGCACGTACAGGGATTCCACCTTGCCTCTGAGTCATCCCGGTAGTCCCCAACGGTCCCATGTGTCCTCTTTCCCGGTACAGGCTCTTCCCGGTACCAGGCTCTTCGGTAGGAGCGAGTACTCTGGTGGGCCATATGGAGAACTTTTCTGCTGCTTCCCTTACTCGCACCCCTTTTCATGTCATTCTGCTGTGGGGAAACCATTCCAAATCTCTCCGTGTCCTCATTGACTCTGGGGCCGATGAGAGCTTTTTGGACGCCACACTGGCTTCTGAGCTAAACATCCCCACTCAGCCCCTCTCCATTCCCATGGATGTTAGATCGCTGGACGGGTGCTCTTAAGGTCGGGTCATCCATAACACCACTCCCATCAACCTACGTGTGTCAGGGAATTACAGCGAGACCATTAAATTCCTGCTCATCAAGTCCCCGAGATTCCTCTGGTTTTGGGATTCTCCTGACTCCAGTGACACAATCCCCTCAACAACTGGTCTACGGGTGCTACCATGGGCTGCAGTCCGTTCTGCCACTCCCATTGTTTGAAGTCGGTGCAGCCTGCCCCGGGACGTCTTCCTGGAGGCTTGGAAGTTGCTCCGGACCTCTCCGCCATTCCCGCGGAGTACCAGGAACTCCCGGAGGTGTTCAGCAAGTCCCAGGCCACTTCCCTTCTGCCGCACTGCCCCTATGACTGCGGGATTGACCTTCTCCCTAGCACCACGCCGCCCCAGGGACAGCTGTACTCTCTGTCGGTACCAGAGACTAAGGCTATGGAGACCTACATTGGAGACTTCCTAGCTACAGGATTTATCTGTCCCCCTTCCTCTCCCGCTGGCGCAGGTTTCTTCTTCGTGGAGAAAAAGGACAAGACCCTGCGCCTGTGCATTGACTACCAGGGACTCAATGACATTATTGTGAAGAACCGTTATCCGCTACCACTCATTTCCTCGGCCTTCGAGCCGCGCCAGGGGACCACTGTTTTCTCTAAGCTGGATCTATGAAACGCCTACCACCTGGTGCAGATATGAGAGGGGACGAGTGGAAGACTCGCCTTCAACACGGCCAGTGGCCACTATGAATATCTGGACATGCCCTTTGGCCTCACCAACGCCCCTGCCGTGTTCCAGGCTCTGGTGAATGATGTTCTCAGCGACATGCTGAACCAGTTAGTCTTCGTCTACATTGATGACATCCTCGTTTTCTCCTGCTCCCCCCAAGAACACGTGTTCCACGTCCGACAGTTTCTCCAGCGCCTTCTGGAGAACCAGTTGTTTGTTAAGGCGGAAAATTGCGAGTTCCATCTCTCCACCATTCCCTTTCTGGGCTACATCATCTCTGCTGGGAGTGTCCAGATGGATCCCGAGAAGGTGAGAGCGGTGGTGGATTGGCCTCAGCCTACTTCCAGGGTGCAGCTGCAACGCTCCCTGGGTTTCGCCAACTTTTATCTCCGCTTTATCCGGGGTTACAGCACCCTGGCCTCCCCCTGTCTGCATTCAGCTCTACCAAGATTCCGTTCACGTGGTCATCTGCAGCTGACCGGGCATTCCGGGACCTTAAACACCACTTCACCACTGCTCCTATCCTGGTTCATCCTGACCCTTCCTGTCAGTTTGTGGTGGAGGCCGATGCTTCAGATGTCGGATTGGGGGCTGTCCTGTCCCAACGTTCTGCCCTGGACCTTAAGCTGCATCCCTGCGCCTTCTTCTCCCACCGCCTCAATGCCACAGAGAGGAACTACGATGTGGGGAATCGGGAGCTTCTCGCGGTGAAGATGGCGTTGGAAGAATAGAGGCACTGGCTAGAAGGGGGCGGAACATCTCTTCATTGTGTGGACCGACCACAAAAACCTGGAGTATCTCCGCACCGCCAAGCGCCTCAACTCCAGGCAAGCGAGATGGCCCTGCTGTTTACCTGGTCCAAGAACGTCATCCCAGCGGGTTTAGATTGCTCAGATTTGTCTGTAGCAACGTAGCAGGCGTAAAAAAAAGCTACAGCAAAGTTTATACCGTCAGATTTCGAAACTTTTAAAACCATGACTAGAGAGAGAACGAATACAGCAAAGAGCTACTGTTTTTAGAAGTGAGTTCATGTTTAAGCTGTAGATCTCGGCTTGCATTTTGAAGTGATCTTGACTCAGAAAGTAATCTTGACTCAAAGTGATCTTGACTCAGAAAGTAATCTTGACTCAGAAAGGGATCTTGACTCAGAAAGTAATCTTGACTCAGAAAGTGATCTTGACTCAGAAAGTGATCTTGACTCAGAAAGTGATCTTGACTCAGAAAGTGATCTTGACTCAGAAAAGGTTGGTGACCACTGGTCTATAGCAACACACATACATACGTCAGCACACATGACCTGCTGAAATTGAGCTTTTTATTTGCTCTTGACTTGATCTTTTTTTTTTTTTTTACTGGCAACAGGAACATACAAAACATCCCATCAGATGTATTACAGGATATCAGTGCAAGAGTTAACAAATTGATACAAAATGGATACATAAACAACAGTAGAGGAAATTAAAAACCCAGACTCAAGACAAAACAACTTATTTCTGTAGTACTAATTCACTCTCTCCCACGTAACACTGTGTGGCAAAAATGAATTAAAATCTTACAGGTTAACAACACTTCTAAATGACGTGTATAAGCTGTTACAGTATCCAACATCACCTTAATGAATATGCTGTTACCATGCTTCTACATCTGCATTGCTTGCTGTTTGGGGTTTTAGGCTGGGTTTCTCTATAGCACTTTGTGACATCTACTGATGTAAAAAGAGCTTTATAAATACATTTCATTGATTTTGATTGATTACACCATAAGCGAGGTTGATGTGTGTGTGTGTGTGTGTGTGTGTGTGTGTGTGTGTGTGTGTGTGTGTGTGTGTGTGTGTGTGTGTGTGTGTGTGTGTGTGTGTGTGTGTGTGTGTCTTCCTCAGGTCAAAGAGTCTGGCTTTGCAAGCCGTGAGGTCACGGTCCATCAACTCTGACAGCGGTCAGGATGGAGAAGGGGTGGAGCTAACATTCCTCTCAGAATCCCCATCCAATCAGCAAACAGAAGCCTTAGACACATCTCCCACTGAGAAGGAACTAACCAATGAGAACTCCCTGTCTCCCTCCACCCCTCCGGCCACGCCGCGTGAGGAACAGAGGGATGGACAGGGAGAGGGGGAAGGAGGGAGAGGAGGAGGAATAGGAGAGGGGAAAGAGGACAAGCTGTACAGCCACCTGAGGGACAACATGGAGAAGATCAAAGAGTTCTGTTCTGAGATGGTTCAACAGATCCCCATACCAGAACACTGTGTCATAGAAGGTACCCTGCTATTAATCAAATCAAATCACATGTTATTTGTTAGACGCTCTGAATACAACATGTGTAGACCTTACAGTGAAATGCTTACTAACAAGCCCTTTAACCAACAATACTTTAAGGAAGTTAAGAAGAAACACGTGTTGAGTAAAAAATAGATAAGTACATTTTTTTAAACATTTGATTAACTGTTCAGGAGTCTTATGGCTTGGGGATAGAAGCTGTTAAGGAGCCTTTTGGACCTAAACTTGGCGCTCCGGGTACCGATTGCCGTGTGGTAGCAGAGAGAACAGTCTATGACTAGGGTGGCTGGAGTCTTTGAACATTTTTAGGGCCTTCCTCTGACACCGCCTGGTATAGAGGTCCTGGATGGCAGGAAGCTTGGCCCCGGTGATGTACTGGGCCGTTCACACTACACACTGTAGTGCCTTGAGGTCGGAGGCCGAGCAGTTGCCGTACCAGGCAGTGATGCAACCAGTCAGGATTCTCTCGATGGTGCAGCTGTAGAACCTTTTGAGGATCTGAAGACCCATGCCAAATCTTTTCAGTCTCCTGAGGGGGAATAGGCTTTGTCGTGCCATCTTCACGACTGTCTTAGTGTGTTTGGACCATGATAGTTTGTTGGTGATGTGGACACCAAGGAACTTGAAGTTCTCAACCTGCTCCACTGCAGCCCCGTCGATGAGAACGGGGGCTTGCTTGGTCCTCCTTTTCCTGTAGTCCACAATCATCTCCTTTGTCTTGATAATGTTGAGGGAAAGGTTGTTGTCCTTACACCACACGGCCAGGTCTCTGACCTCCTCCCTATAGGCTGTCTCATCTTTGTCGGTGATCAGGCCTACCACTATTGTGTCATCTGCAAACTTGACGATGGTGTTGGAGTCGTGCAAGGCCAATGCAGTCATGAGTGAACAGGGAGTACAGGAGGGGACTGAGCACGCACCCCTGAGGGGCCCCTGTGTTGAGGGTCAGCGTGGCGGATGTGTTGTTACCTACCTTACCACCTGGGGGAGACCTGTCAGGAAGTCCAGGATCCAGTTTCAGAGGGAGGTGTTCAGTCCCAGGGTCCTTAGCTTAGTGATGAGCTTTGAGGGAACTATGGTGTTGAACGCTGAGCTGTAGTCAATGGACAGCATTACCAGCTCATTACCCTCCCATAACCACCTCATTGCCCTGTCATTAACAGTTCATTAATATTCCATTACCAGCTCATTACCCTGTCATTAACAGCTCATTAAATTGTTATTACCAGTTAATTCCCTGTCATTTCCCTGCCATCGCCAGCTCATTACCCACCCATTACCTGCTCATTACCCTGCCATTACCAGTTCATTACCCTGCTATTAACTGCTCATTACCCTGCCATTAACTGCTCATTACCCTGCTATCAACAGCTCATTACACTGCTATTACCAGCTCATCACTCTGCCGTTACCAGCCCATTACCCTGCCAAATTGTTGGTGGATGGTAGGCCTCTTACTTGCCTTGCATGGTTGTAGCTGTCTGGCTGGTGTTGGTGAGCTAGGAGAGGCAGGAAGTAGAGATGGTTGGAGCTGTCTGGCTGATGTTGATGAGCAGAGAGAGGCAGGAAGTAGAGATGGTTGTAGCTGTCTGGCTGGTGTTGGTGAGCTAGGAGAGGCAGGAAGTAGAGATGGTTGTAGCTGTCTGGCTGGTGTTGGTGAGCAGAGAGAGGCAGGAAGTAGAGATGGTTGTAGCTGTCTGGCTGGTGTTGGTGAGCTAGGAGAGGCAGGAAGTAGAGATGGTTGGAGCTGTCTGATGTTGGTGAGCAGAGAGAGGCAGGAAGTAGAGATGGTTGTAGCTGTCTGGCTGGTGTTGGTGAGCTAGGAGAGGCAGGAAGTAGAGATGGTTGTAGCTGTCTGGCTGAAGTTGGTGAGCAGAGAGAGGCAGGAAGTAGAGATGGTTGTAGCTGTCTGGCTGGTGTTGGTGAGCAGAGAGAGGCAGGAAGTAGAGATGGTTGTAGCTGTCTGGCTGGTGTTGGTGAGCAGAGAGAGGCAGGAAGTAGAGATGGTTGTAGCTGTCTGGCTGAAGCTGGTGAGCAGAGAGAGGCAGGAAGTAGAGATGGTTGTAGCTGTCTGGCTGGTGTTGGTGAGCAGAGAGAGGCAGGAGGTAGAGATGGTTGTAGCTGTCTGGCTGGTGTTGGTGAGCAGAGAGAGGCAGGAAGTAGAGATGGTTGTAGCTGTCTGGCTGATGTTGGTGAGCAGAGAGAGGCAGGAAGTAGAGATGGTTGTTGCTGTCTGTCTGGTGTTGGTGAGCAGAGAGAGGCAGGAAGTAGAGATGGTTGTAGCTGTCTGGCTGGTGTTGGTGAGCAGAGAGAGGCAGGAAGTAGTAGATCTAGTGCATAGTTTTTATTTGAGGGTTTTTGGAGCAGGTGCAAGTATTTACAAAGTATACAAATCATCCAACAAGGTGCTGGACAGTCTGACTAGCCTCTAGGGCTCAGAACAACCCTGGCTAACCCCTGCAGAGCCAGGCAGACATCTTCAACTCCCATAAAGATCCCCACCTGAGCACCCTGGCAGAGACCAGGTGACAGGAAACACTTGTATTAATAGAAAGCACTAAGCCAATAAACACTTAGCAACGTAAACAACTCTACAATAACAGTTTAGATACTATAATCTGTACGATACCAAAATATATAGAATACTTTTAAAGAGCTGGACTAGAGCAGAAACTTTTACCCCCCTAATTAGTACGGGAGTGTCCCTTAATTAATGAGTAGACCATGGTCACCTGCGCTTGGTGGCCACGCCCCTCCAAATGCTACAATACATCTCACACAAACATCTGTAAGTTCTGCTTTATAATAGCATCATAACTAACAAACTGTCAGATTTATTTCTCACGTCTTCTGTCATTTATAGTCAATGTTTAGAAATGATTTAAATAACACCAACAGCGTATACTGAAATTGGCACTTTGGTGTACGTTTTTAAGGACCTCAGATATGGACACCCCTCCCCTCCCACCGCAGCGCAGCGCATTGCAAGCGCATATAAGACAGGTAAATTACTAATCCTCCCACTAGGGATTTGAAAATAGTTGAGCAACGTCTTTAACATGTCAAAATGGCAAACAAGCATGCGTTTGACAATTGCGCCAGACGAAAATAGAGCCCAAATGTCTTAATAGGACGTTGGGCCACAACGAGCTGACAGAGCTGCCAGAGCTGATGGAGCTGACGGAGCTGACAGAGCTGACAGAGCTGACGGAGCTGACGGAGCTGACAGAGCTGACAGAGCTGACAGAGCTGACAGAGCTGACAGAGCTGACAGAGCTGACAGAGCTGACAGAGCTGACGGAGCTGACAGAGCTGACGGAGCTGACGGTGCTGACGGAGCTGACAGAGCTGACGGAGCTGACAGAGATGGCAGAGCTGACAGACAAACGTCAGTGTGCCTTGGTATGGATTCTACAAGTGTCTGGTACTATTTTGGAGGGATACGACACCATTCTTCCATGTGTCGTTGATGGTGCTGGAAAACTCTGTCTCAGGAGCCGCTTCAGAATCTCCCATAAGTGTTCAATTGGTTTGAGATCTGGTGACAGAGCACCTGCTTTCAATGTTCTTTGTACCCCTCATTTACTCAAGTGTTTCCTTTATTTTGTCAGTTACCTTTATGTCTGAAAGAATGAGCACCGGTAATGTGGTTTGATCTAAGGTCAGGATTTGTCTCTAAATGAAAAGTCTGATCAGTACAGTACATCAGGATGATTGATAACATGACCTGGTGACCTGGTGAGTTCACACATTATCTGATCAGTGATCATGTAACACTGAACAGTAGAGTACATACGTACACACACACACACACACACACACACACACACACACACACACACACACACACACACACACACACACACACACACACACACACACACACACAGTACAGTACACAGAGACTGTGTAAAGCAATCTGTGCCAGACAACTCAGCTGTACAGGATGTGGTTACTCAAGGAGTCAGCACACACACACACACACACTCTGTTTCCCAGCGTGTGAGGAGGCTTAAGGTGTGATTACTGTCTCCTAGAGGAGGTCTGTGTTTTGACAAGGGCAGTGGAAGGGAAATAATTAATGCTGAACCCTGACCCCGACCCACACCCTAACACACACACACACACACACACAGACACACACACACACACACACACACACACACACACACACACCTTCTCTCGCTCCCTCCATCTCCCCTACAGAGCTCAGACATGCCTGTAGTCACAGAGATACCAATGGATTGATGTATCCCAGTAGTTAGTAGTAACAGAGATACCAATGGATTGATGTATCCCAGTAGTTACCAGAAGGTGAGGTTGAAAACCAAACTAAGAGCCAAAAAATGCATAAAGGAGCATAATTGCAGGCAGTGTGTTTAGTTTTTTTATGAATGAAATGAATGAATGTGCAGGGCTGCAGTAAATGTTGTGGCCGGCCGGCTGGGTTGGACTATTTAATTATGACTTATACAGAGTCCAGTCTAACCAGAAACAGATGAGGGTTGGGGGTCCAAACAGTCTGCCTCTCCTTCTGCGGGTACAGACTCAGGGTCAGCAGCGCAGCCCCAAATAAAACACCCCACACCCCTCTCCAGTCTACCCCAGTCCACACTACCCCAGTCCACACTACCCATCTCCACTCTACCCCTGTAGAGCCCTGGGTTAACAGTCCCTGTCTCTCCCTGTCTTTCCCTGGGTTAACAGTCCCTGTCTCTCCCTGGGTTAACAGTCCCTGTCTCTCCCTGTCTCACCCTGGGTTAACAGTCCCTGTTTCTCCCTGTACAGCCCTGGGTTAACAGTCCCTGTAGAGCACTGTCTCTCCCTGGATTAACAGTCCCTGTCTCTCCCTGTAGAGCCTTGGGTTAACAGTCCCTGTCTCTCCCTGGGTTAACAGTCCCTGTCTCTCCCTGTCTCTCCCTGGGTTAACAGTCCCTGTTTCTCCCTGTACAGCCCTGGGTTAACAGTCCCTGTCTCTCCCTGTCTCACCCTGGGTTAACAGTCCCTGTTTCTCCCTGTACAGCCCTGGGTTAACAGTCCCTGTCTCTCCCTGTCTCTCCCTGGGTTAACAGTCCCTGTTTCTCCCTGTACAGCCCTGGGTTAACAGTCCCTGTCTCTCCCTGTAGAGCCCTGGGTTAACAGTCCCTGTCTCTCCCTGGGTTAACAGTCCCTGTCTCTCCCTGTACAGCCCAGGGTTAACAGTCCCTGTCTCTCCCTGTCTCTCCCTGGGTTAACAGTCCCTGTCTCTCCCTGGGTTAACAGCCACTGTCTCTCCCTGGGTTAACAGTCCCTGTCTCTCCCTGTACAGCCCTGGGTTAACAGTCCCTGTCTCTCCCTGTAGATTCCTGGGTTAACAGTCCCTGTCTCTCCCTGTACAGCCCTGGGTTAACAGTCCCTGTTTCTCCCTGGATTAACAGCCACTGTCTCTCCCTGGGTTAACAGTCCCTGTCTCTCCCTGTAGAGCCTTGGGTTAACAGTCCCTGTCTCTCCCTGTACAGCCCTGGGTTAACAGTCCCTGTCTCTCCCTGTAGAGCCTTGGGTTAACAGTCCCTGTCTCTCCCTGTACAGCCCTGGGTTAACAGTCCCTGTCTCTCCCTGTAGATTCCTGGGTTAACAGTCCCTGTCTCTCCCTGTAGAGTCAAGTTTGAAGTTTCTTCTATCTCCACATCATTGGTAACCAAGACACCAGGGCAGAGTGGAAGCAGAAGGTCTTTGATATGTTAGAAGCACGTCCCTCAGAGCTCCACCATTCTGACCCCAGCCAGCTTAGTAGAGAATCCCTGTTGGTCTTTTTGATCTGACTACATCACTTTAAACATTACATAGAGAAACAGAGAGACAGCTGTGTAACACACACACACACACACACACACACACACACACACACACACACACACACACACACACACACACACACACACACAGGGAAATGGGTAGTGAAAGTAGAGGTGATGATAGATAGTGACAGGATGGGATGTTGTTCTAGTTCCTCCGGTTACCTTGTGTAACACCAGGGCCAAGGAGGAGACAGCCAGGAGTCAATCACACACACATGGATCAGACAGCATACGTACAACAGCACACACACACACACACACACACACACACATGGATCAGACAGCATACGTACAACAGCACACACACACACACACACACACACACACACACACACACACACACACACACACACACACACACACACACACACATAGATCAGACAGCATACGTACAACAGCACACACACACACACACACACACACACATACACACATACACACATACACACATACACACACACACACACACACACATGGATCAGACAGCATACGTACAACAGCAAACACACACACACACACCAAGCAGACAGCACAATCACAGCTCAAACTGCAAACGCACCCACTGAAACACATGTACACACTCTCATTGCATAGAGTTGAGTAGGTTTATAAAGAGTTTGGGGCTAGTTTCTCCCCTGGAGCTTTGGCAGTGCTGAGTAGGAACGTAATGTAAGGCCATGTGTGTCAGGGGTAAGGGTGGTGCAGACTTACAGTTTTATTCTACAGGCTTTAACCCTCTATCGTCAGGGTTTATTCTACAGGCTGTAACCCTCTATCGTCAGGGTTTATTCTACAGGCTTTAACCCTCTATCGTCAGGGTTTATTCTACAGGCTGTAACCCTCTATCGTCAGGGTTTATTCTACAGGCTTTAACCCTCTATCGTCAGGGTTTATTCTACAGGCTGTAACCCTCTATCGTCAGGGTTTATTCTACAGGCTTTAACCCTCCATGGTCAGGGTTTATTCTACACGCTGTAACCCTCTATCGTCAGGGTTTATTCTACAGGCTTTAACCCTCTATCGTCAGGGTTTATTCTACAGGCTGTAACCCTCTATCGTCAGGGTTTATTCTACAGGCTGTAACCCTCTATCGTCAGGGTTTATTCTACAGGCTTTAACCCTCTATCGTCAGGGTTTATTCTACAGGCTGTAACCCTCTATCGTCAGGGTTTATTCTACAGGCTTTAACCCTCTATCGTCAGGGTTTATTCTACAGGCTGTAACCCTCTATCGTCAGGGTTTATTCTACAGGCTGTAACCCTCTATCGTCAGGGTTTATTCTACAGGCTGTAACCCTCTATCGTCAGGGTTTATTCTACAGGCTTTAACCCTCTATCGTCAGGGTTTATTCTACAGGCTTTAACCCTCTATCGTCAGGGTTTATTCTACAGGCTGTAACCCTCTATCGTCAGGGTTTATTCTACAGGCTGTAACCCTCTATTGTCAGGGTTTATTCTACAGGCTGTAACCCTCTATCGTCAGGGTTTATTCTACAGGCCGTAACCCTCTATCGTCAGGGTTTATTCTACAGGCTGTAACCCTCTATCGTCAGGGTTTATTCTACAGGCTTTAACCCTCTATCGTCAGGGTTTATTCTACAGGCTTTAACCCTCTATCGTCAGAGAGTCAGGGAGGGGGGAAAGAGATGAGTGGACATGTTGTAGAGTGAGTAAGGTTTAGAAAAGATTGAAACTGATCAAAAACACAGTCTTACTATTTTATATCTGTTTGCTGGTGTGTGTGTGTGTGTGTGTGTGTGTGTGTGTGTGTGTGTGTGTGTGTGTGTGTGTGTGTGTGTGTGTGTGTGTGTGTGTGTGTGTGTGTGTGTGTATGCAACTCTGTGGGTTTTAGACTCGAGCCATGGCAGTGTGGCGAAGCTGTCGTTCTCGTGCCCTCTGAAGGGGCCTTACTGTCTGTATACCAAGTCCTGTTTCACCCTCACCAGCCTCCAGCCGCACCTCTGGATCAACATCATGCTGCTTCACCTACAGGTGGGTGCTCTATAACACAACAAAACACACACGCACACACGCACGCATGCACACACACACACACAGACACACACACACACACACACACACGCACACACAGGTGATCAACCGGATTAAATCTCCTTTTCTCCCTGTCCTCCAGAGTCAGCACAGCGCTCCCCTCTCCTCTCTGGATGACTGTGTTCAGAGGTTGGGAAGACAGTGGAAGAGGACCCAGCTAAAAGGAGCTCACGGCTTCTCCATGGCCATGACCCAGCAGCCCACTCCACACAGGAAGGTACAGTGCGTGTGTGTTCGCGTGTATATACGCACTCTGTTCCCTCCTGAAAGAAGAAATGATCTCATTGACTACGAAGCCTGAGAACCAGAGTGCTGGCTTAAAGGGGTTCAAAGTTCAGCAAAAGCTCAGGACACATTCCCTCCCTTTTGTTTACCTCCACAGCTCTCTAAAGGGCCACTTGTGTAAGTAACATGTCCACTCACAGCCACTCTGTCATTAGCAGACGTGTAGTGTGTGTCATCTCTCATTACTAGACATGCTAAGTGGTCAGTAGGAAATAATTAGACAACAGAAGAAAACACAGCTGTCATTTTGCTTTCCTTTAAAAGGGGACGGGGCCATTGTTTAAAGGGGAAGGAACCATTATTTAAAAAGGAAGGAACCATTATTTAAAAAGGAAGGAACCATTATTTAAAAGGGGAGGAACCATTATTTAAAAGGGGAGGAACCATTATTTAAAAGGGGACGGGGCCATTATTTAAAAGGGGAGGAACCATTATTTAAAAGGGGAGGAACCATTATTTAAAAGGGGAGGAACCATTATTTAAAAGGGGAGGAACCATTATTTAAAAGGGGAGGAAGCATTATTTAAAAGGGGAGGAACCATTATTTAAAAGGGGAGGAAGCATTATTTAAAAGGGGAGGAAGCATTATTTAAAAGGGGACGGGGCCATTATTTAAAAGGGGAGGAACCATTATTTAAAAGGGAAGGAACCATTATTTAAAAGGGGAGGAAGCATTATTTAAAAGGGAAGGAACTATTATTTAAAAGGGAAGGAACCATTATTTAAAAGGGGAGGAAGCATTATTTAAAAGGGAAGGAACCATTATTTAAAAGGGGAGGAACCATTATTTAAAAGGGGAGGAAGCATTATTTAAAAGGGAAGGAACCATTATTTAAAAGGGGACGGGGCCATTATTTAAAAGGGAAGGAACCATTATTTAAAAGGGGAGGAACCATTATTAAAAGGGAAGGAACCATTATTTAAAAGGGGAGGAAGCATTATTTAAAAGGGGACGGGGCCATTATTTAAAAGGGAAGGAACCATTATTTAAAAGGGGACGGGGCCATTATTTAAAAGGGGACGGGGCCATTATTTAAAAGGGAAGGAACCATTATTTAAAAGGGAAGGAACCATTATTTAAAAGGGGACGGGGCCATTATTTAAAAGGGAAGGAACCATTATTTAAAAGGGGAGGAACCATTATTAAAAGGGAAGGAACCATTATTTAAAAGGGGAGGAAGCATTATTTCTTCCATATGGTGTATTGACTGTACCCAGACAAGCTGACTATGGCAGCCATATGGAGTTTGTTAACCTCCCTGGGCAAGGTGGGACCTAGTCAACAGCCAGTGGAATCGCGTGGTGCGAAATACAAATACCTCATAAATGCTATAACTTCAATTTGTCAAACATATGACTATTTTACACCATTTTAAAGACAAGACTCTCGTTAATCTAACCACATTGTCCGATTTCAAAAAGGCTTTACAGCAAAAGCAAAACATTAGATTATGTCAGGAGAGTACCCTGCCAAAAATAATCACACATACATTTTCAAAGCAAGCATATATGTCACAAAAACCAAAACCACAGCTAAATGCAGCACTAACCTTTGATGATCTTCATCAGATGACACTCCTAGGACATTATGTTATACAATACATGCATGTTTTGTTCAATCAAGTTCATATTTATATCAAAAACCAGCTTTTTACATTAGCATGTGATGTTCAGAACTAGCATACCCACCGAAAACTTCCGGTGAATTTACTAAATTACTCACGATTAACATTCACAAAATACATAACAATTATTTTAAGAATTATAGATACAGAACTCCTTTATGCAATCGCGGTGTCAGATTTTAAAATAGCTTTTCGGCGAAAGCACATTTTGCAATATTCTGAGTACATAGCCCGGCCATCACGGCTAGCTAATTTGACACCCACCAAGTTTGGCCTTCACCAAACTCAGATTTACTATAAGAAAAATGGATTACCTTTGCTGTTCTTCGTCAGAATGCATTCCCAGGACTTCTACTTCAATAACAAATGTTGTTTTGGTTCCAAATAATCCATAGTTATCCTGTTGAGGATCTTATCCCGATCTAATCCCGGTAATGGGATTCATTGTCATGTGACCATGGCGGGGAATTCAAAACTGCAAGAGTAATCATTTCAAATAATCAAATAATCAACTATTTTCCTCCATTTGAAAGATATATCTCCTAAATCTAACCACGCTGTCCGATTTTCCGAGGCTTTACAGAGAATGCATAAAGTTAGGTTATGTGAGGAGAGTACATTGACAATAGCTGCATGTAATGTTTAGCCAATTCAAAGAAGGGCATCAACAGACAGAAAACTAGCTAGAATTATGCACTTACCTTTGACAATCTGCATCAGATGACACTCATAGGACATTATGTTATACAATACATGCATTTTTAGTTCCATCAAGTTCATATTTATATCCAAAAACAGCATTTACAGTCGCGGTGAAATTCAGAATTTTTTTCGGCTCGAATGCACCCAGTGAATCCAGCATTACAAATCACGGAATAACTATTCGAAAACATTGGTAAATTATAATATTGTCATTCAAAGAATAATATATTATCATCTCGTAATTGCTACCGAATGGCCAGATCTCAAAATAACTTTACTGGGAAATCACATTTTGCATAAACTGGGTACTATGCTAACAACAATAGGCTATATGCTAAGCTAAGCTAAGCTATACCGTTAGCATTAGCATCATCTAATATCGATAATAACATTCTAAATATCCCCTTACCTTTGATTATCTCCATCAGAAGGCGCTGCCAGAGTTCCCAGGTCCAGAACAAATGTGGTTTCTTTTGACAAAGTTCATCATTTATGTCCAAATAGTTAGCGTTCAGTAGGCTCCCACAAAATGAGGTGGGCACTGTAAAGTCACTTCGAAAAGCTAAAGAAAACCTAGTAAATAATCTATTTACGTTTGTTTAAACATGTCAAACGTTGTTTAGCACTAATCTTTTGTTTCATTTTTAACGTGAAACATCAGTAAACATCAGTAATATTTTCACACAACCTATCAAGTGTCTAGAATAAACGATAATGACAAAGACTCTCTTCTCAGATTCATGCGCAGGCGCAAAAAATGAAGTGATGACGTGTCAACTTGTAAGCTTTCTTATTCGGTCTGTATTCATGACAGATGCTTCCAACAACTTTCTAAAGATCGTTGACATCTAGTGGAAGCAGTAGGAGTTGCGAACAGAATCCTTTCTCACTGTGGTATCTTTAAAACAATGACACTAAATAGTACAGTCACAAAATTCTCATTTTTTTTAATCTATTTTTCACAGGTTTTTGCCTGCAATATGAGTTTTGTTATACTTACAGACACCATTCAAACTGTTTTAGAAAATTCAGAGTGTTTTCTATCCAAACCTGAACAATAATATGCATATTCTAGCTTCTGAGTTGGTGTAGGAGGCAGTTAAAAATGCGCACATATTTTTTTCCAAAATTCTCAATACTGCCCCCTGGCCTCAACAGGTTATATTGAAATAGCTCCGTTTTGTTCGTGCATTCAGGTCACAATCCGAAGGGTGATGCACGAGCGCATTTCGTGACAAAAAAATTCAAAATATTCCATTACCGTACTTGGAAGCATGTCAAACGCTGTTTAAAATCAATTTTTATGCGATTTTTCTCTTAAAATAGTGATAATATTCCAACCGGATGACGTTGTATTCATTCAAAGGCTGAAAGAAAAACATGGCGACTTCTCGTGACCGCAGATCTCCAGTGTCACTGTCCCCAGGCTGGCCAGTAACAAACAGAGCTGCTGTACTTAGCCCAGAGACTGCAGACCTCTCATTCCACTTTCTGGCGCCTTCTGAGAGCCAATGGAAGCCTTAGAAAATGTCACGTTACAGCACAGATGCTGTATTTTTGATAGAGAGGCTACAGAAGGACAATAAATTGTCAGACAGGGCATATGGAATGGAATCTTCTCAGGTTTTGGCCTGCCATATGAGTTCTGTTATACTCACAGACACCATTCAAACAGTTTTAGAAACTTTAGAGTGTTTTCTATCCAAATCTACTAATTATATGCATATTCTAGTTTCTGGGCAGGAGTAGTAACCAGATTAAATCAG
The DNA here is from genome assembly GCF_901001165.1 of Salmo trutta. Taxonomy (NCBI): domain Eukaryota; kingdom Metazoa; phylum Chordata; class Actinopteri; order Salmoniformes; family Salmonidae; genus Salmo; species Salmo trutta. The sequence continues at coordinate 83,555,410 of NC_042969.1, forward strand.
GTATGTTTTTTATCCGGCCGTGCAAATACTGCCCCCTAGCCCAAACAGGTTAAACAGCTTGGAAAATTCCAGAACATGATGTCATGGCTTTAGAAGCTTCTTATAGGCTAATTGGGTCTATGGGTCTTCCAAATGGACAATGACCCCAAGCATACTTCCAAAGTTGTGGCAAAATGGCTTAAGGACAACAAAGTCAAGGTGTTGGAGTGGCCATCACAAAGCCCTGACCTCAATCCCATAGAAAATGTGTGGGCAGAACTGAAAAGGCGTGTGCGAGCATGGACGCCTACAAACCTGACTCAGTTACACCAGCTCTGTCAGGAGGAATGGGTCAAAATTTACCCAACTTATTGTGGGAAGCTTGTGGAAGGCTACCCAAAACGTTTGACCCAAGTTAAACAGTTTAAAGGCAATGCTACCAAATACTAATTGAGGGTATGTAAACTTCTGACCCACTGGGAATGTGATGAAAGAAATAAAAGCTGAAATAAATAATTCTCTCTACTATTATTTTGACATTTCACATTCTTATAATAAAGTGGTGATCCTAACTGATCTAAAACAGGGAATTGTTACTAGGATTAAATGTCAGGAATTGTGAAAAACTGAGTTTAAATGTATTTGGCTAAGGTGTATGTAAACTTCCGACTTCAACTGTACATCAGACAAACAACACAACACTAAGAAACGTTCTCTGGATACCATGCTGATGCCCCAGTCTGGTTGGTTCTGTGTTTTACCTGCTTGTAAAGAACCCAGCAGTTCCAGTCCACATTTGGAACAGATCTGACCATTCTTAACTTAACCACTGTGGACCCTATAAACAACATGGGGTGCATTCTAAACTTAACCACTGTGGACCCTATAAACAACATGGGGTGCATTCTTTGGCTCTGTCCAGCATGGCTCACCAATTAGAGCCATTCACCATGGTCACCTGGTCCTCTGGTCACCTGGTCCCCTGGTACTCTGGTACTCTGGTCCCCTGGTCCTTTGGTCTCCTGGTACTCTGGTCCTCTGGTCCTCTGGTACTCTGGTCCTCTGGTCCGCTGGTCCTCTGGTCCCCTGGTACGCTGGTCCTCTGGTCCCCTGATCTGCTGGTACTCTGGTCCTCTGGTCCTTTGATCCGCTAGTCCTCTGGTCCTCTGGTCCCCAGGTACGCTGGTCCCCTGGTACTCTGGTTCTCTGGTACTCTGGTCCCCTGGTACTCTGGTCCTCTGGTCCTCTGGTCCCCTGGTCTTCTGGTCCTCTGGTCCCCTGGTCCCCTGGTACTCTGGTCCCCTGGTCCCCTGGTACTCTGGTCCCCTGGTCCCCTAGTCCCCTGGTACTCTGGTCCTCTGGTACTCGGCACTCTGGTCCTCTGGTACTCTGGTCCTCTGGTACTCTGGTCCTCTGGTACTCTGGTACTCTGGTCCTCTGGTACTCTGGTCCCCTGGTCCCCTGGTACTCGGCACTCTGGTACTCTGGTCCCCTGGTACTCTGGTTCTCTGGTACTCTGGTCTCCTGGTACTCTGCACTCTGGTCCTCTGGTCCCCTGGTCCCCTGGTACTCTGGTCCCCTGGTCCCCTAGTCCCCTGGTACTCTGGTCCTCTGGTACTCGGCACTCTGGTCCTCTGGTACTCTGGTCCTCTGGTACTCTGGTCCTCTGGTACTCTGGTACTCTGGTACTCTGGTACTCTGGTCCTCTTGTCCTCTGGTACTCTGGTCCCCTGGTCCCCTGGTACTCGGCACTCTGGTCCTCTGGTACTCTGGTCCCCTGGTACTCTGGTTCTCTGGTACTCTGGTCCCCTGGTACTCTGCACTCTGGTCCTCTGGTCCCCTGGTACTCTGGTACTCTGGTCCTCTGGTACTCTGGTACTCTGGCCCTCTGGTACTCTGGTCCCCTGGTCCTCTGGTTCTCTGGTCCTCTGGTACTCTGGTTCTCTGGTCCCCTGGTACTCTGGCCCTCTGGTACTCTGGTCCTCTGGTACTCTGGTCCTCTGGTTCTCTGGTACTCTGCAATAAGAAACACATGTGTCTGACTGAGGTTTTATTACTCTGCTAATCAACTTCCTGCTGATAGGAAAAGTCTAAGTGAGGCAAGCTTTTTATGGCAATGCAGTACAGAGGGGAAGGGAACGCTGAGGATACATCCGGGGGAGAGGGAATCGGAGACAGAGGGGGAGAGGGGGCGGGAGGCAGAGGGGGCAGGGGGCCGGAGACAAAGGGGAGACGGGGCAGGAGACAGAGGGGGAGAGGGGACAGGGGCGGGAGGCAGAGGGGGAGAGGGTACAGGACACAGAGGGGGAGAGGGTACAGGAGATTGAGGAGGAGAGGGTACAGGAAACAGAGGAGGAGAGGGAGCAGGAGACATAGAGGGAGAGGGGGCAGGAGACAGAGGCTGGGAGGGGGAAGTAGACAGAGGCTGGGAGGGGGCAGGAGACAGAGGGGGAGAGGGAGCAGGAGATAGAGGAGGAGAGGGATCAGGAGACAGAGGAGGAGAGGGATCAGGAGACAGAGGAGGAGAGGGTACAGGAGACAGAGGAGGAGAGGGATCAGGAGACAGAGGAGGAGAGGGTACAGGAGACAGAGGAGGAGAGGGATCAGGAGACAGAGGAGGAGAGGGATCAGGAGACAGAGGAGGAGAGGGATCAGGAGACAGAGGAGGAGAGGGATCAGGAGACAGAGGAGGAGAGGGATCAGGAGACAGAGGAGGAGAGGGATCAGGAGACAGAGGAGGAGAGGGATCAGGAGACAGAGGAGGAGAGGGATCAGGAGACAGAGGAGGAGAGGGTACAGGAGACAGAGGAGGAGAGGGTACAGGAGACAGAGGAGGAGAGGGATCAGGAGACAGAGGAGGACAGGGATCAGGAGACAGAGGAGGACAGGGATCAGGAGACAGAGGAGGAGAGGGTACAGGAGACAGAGGAGGAGAGGGATCAGGAGACAGAGGAGGAGAGGGATCAGGAGACAGAGGAGGAGAGGGTACAGGAGACAGAGGAGGAGAGGGTCAGGAGACAGAGGAGGAGAGGGTACAGGAGACAGAGGAGAGGGATCAGGAGACAGAGGAGGAGAGGTGGTGGGAAGGAAAGGATGAGATTGGGTAGAGAGACTGAGGGAGGGAGGAGGTCGAGGGTAAGAGATTACGAGAGGGTAAGAGTTGACATATGAGACCTGTTGTCTCCGTCAGAGCAAGTTTTAAATGTTATTACCCCTGCCTCTCTCACCTGTAATGTGTTTGAAATGGAGACTGACCAGTTTTTTACCACACAGCCTGGCTCTCTGTGTGTGTGTGTGTGTGTGTGTGTGTGTGTGTGTGTGTGTGTGTGTGTGTGTGTGTGTGTGTGTGTGTGTGTGTGTGTGTGTGTGTGTGCGCGTGTGTGTTTAATGGAGTGCTACCAGTGTATGACACAGCCTGGCTGAGTTAGACTCTGGTGCCCAGCATAGCTTCTCTCCTAATTATTACTCTTACGACCACTTCAAGGAGAAAAAATGCCGTTCCGTTGCATTGGAGCGTGACACAGATACTTGGCTCTGTGTTTGTGTCTGTCAGTGTGTGTTCAGACGATCTGCTGGGGGTGGTTCTTGTCAGAGCGAAGCATCAACACGATCAGGGGAATTCTTTATTTCTCGGTAGTGTTTTCCATGGAATAAACACGCAGGACCGTAACTCAACCGGCTCCCGGAGAGGGTATCACTCTAAACCATAACAGAGAGGAAAGAGGGACAGAGAAAAATAAGAGACTGAAAGAGAGGCCACAATCATTTCCACCTGGAAGAGTAGGTTATTGGTAGGTTATTTATGTGATGTGTTGATAATACCTCTCTAAAAGAGAGTACTTTTTGTACCCCCTGTACCTACTATTTTACCCTCGCTTATCTCCTCTTATCCCCCTCTCCCTATCTCCCCCTCTACCTCACCCTCTCCCCCTATCTCTCCCTCTACCTCTCCCTCACCCTCTCCCCCTATCTCTCCCTCTACCTCTACTTCACCCTCTCCCCCTATCTCTCCCTGTCCCCTATCTCTCCCTCTACCTCTTCCTCTCCCTCTACCTCACCCTCTCCCCCTATCTCTCCCTCTCCCTGTCCCTCTCCCCCTATCTCTCCCTGTCCCTCTCCCCCTATCTCTCCTTCTACCTCTCCCTCTCCCTCCATCTCCTGAGGTTTACCAAAGGGGGGCAGTTGCAGGAGGTCTGTGGAATATCTTCTGCACCTTGAACACATTACAATAATGTCCTTCTGACAGTGACAGACCGTACAGAAAGACACAGGACCACAAATACAAATTCCATCTAGACACCGTTGCCCTAGAGCACACAAAAAACTATACATACCCCGGCCTAAACATCAGCGCCACAGGTAACTTCCACAAAGCTGTGAATGATCTGAGAGACAAGGCAAGAAGGGCGTTCTATGCCATCAAAAGGAACATAAAATTCAACATACCAATTAGGATCTGGCTAAAAATACTTGAATCAGTTATAGAACCCATTGCCCTTTATGGTTGTGAGGTCTGGGGTCCGCTCACCAACCAAGAATTCACAAAATGAGACCAACACCAAATTGAGACTCTGCATGCAGAATTCTGCAAAAATATCCTCCGTGTGCAATGTAAAACACCAAATAATGCATGCAGAGCAGAACTAGGCAGATACCCACTAATTACTAAAATCCAGAAAAGAGCAGTTAAATTCTACAACCACCTAAAAGGAAGTGATTCCCAAACCTTCCTTAACAAAGCCATCACCTACAGAGTGTTGAACCTGGAGAAATATCCCTTAAGCATGCTGGTCCCCCAGGACAGCAACACAATTACAACCAACCAAATAATGAGAAAACAAAAAGATAATTACTTGAAACTTTGGAAAGAATTAACAAAAAAACTGAACATACTAGAATGCTATTTGGTCCTAAACAGAGAGTACACAGTGGCAGAATACCTGACCACTGTGACTGACCCAAACTTAAGGAAAGCTTTGACTATGTACAGACTCAGTGAGCATAGCCTTGCTATTGAGAAAGGCTGCCGTAGGCAGACCTGGCTCTCAAGAGAAGACAGGTTATGTGCACACTGCCCACAAAATGAGGTGGAAACTGAGCTGTACTTCCTAACCTCCTGCCCAATGTATGACCATATTAGAGACACATATTTCCCGCAGATTACACAGATCCACAAATAATTCGAAAACAAACCCGATTTTGATAAACTCCCATATCTACTGGGTGAAATACCACAGTGTGCCATCACAGCAGCAAGATTTGTGACCTGTTGCCACAAGAAAAGGTCAACATGTGAAGAACAAACACCATTGTAATACAACCCATATTTATGTTTATTTATTTTACCTTTTGTACTTTAACCATTTGTACATCATTACAAGACTGTATATATATATATATATATATATATATATACTGCTCAAAAAAATAAAGGGAACACTTAAACAACACATCCTAGATCTGAATGAAAGAAATAATCTTATTAAATACTTTTTTCTTTACATAGTTGAATGTGCTGACAACAAAATCACACAAAAATAATCAATGGAAATCCAATTTATCAACCCATGGAGGTCTGGATTTGGAGTCACACTCAAAATTAAAGTGGAAAACCACACTACAGGCTGATCCAACTTTGATGTAATGTCCTTAAAACAAGTCAAAATGAGGCTCAGTAGTGTGTGTGGCCTCCACGTGCCTGTATGACCTCCCTACAACGCCTGGGCATGCTCCTGATGAGGTGGCGGATGATCTCCTGAGGGATCTCCTCCCAGACCTGGACTAAAGCATCCGCCAACTCCTGGACAGTCTGTGGTGCAACGTGGCGTTGGTGGATGGAGCGAGACATGATGTCCCAGTTGTGCTCAATTGGATTCAGGTCTGGGGAACGGGCAGGCCAGTCCATAGCATCAATGCCTTCCTCTTGCAGGAACTGCTGACACACTCCAGCCACATGAGGTCTAGCATTGTTTGCATTAGGAGGAACCCAGGGCCAACCGCTTCAGCATATGGTCTCACAAGGGGTCTGAGGATCTCATCTCGGTACCTAATGGCAGTCAGGCTACCTCTGGCGAGCACATGGAGGGCTGTGCGGCCCCCCAAAGAAATGCCACCCCACACCATGACTGACCCACCGCCAAACCGGTCATGCTGGAGGATGTTGCAGGCAGCAGAACGTTCTCCACGCCGTCTCCAGACTCTGTCACGTCTGTCACGTGCTCAGTGTGAACCTGCTTTCATCTGTGAAGAGCACAGGGCGCCAGTGGCGAATTTGACAATCTTGGTGTTCTCTGGAAAATGCCAAACTACCTGCACGGTGTTGGGCTGTAAGCACAACCGCCACCTGTGGACGTCGGGCCCTCATACCACCCTCATGGAGTCTGTTTCTGACCGTTTGAGCAGACACATGCACATTTGTGGCCTGCTGGAGGTCATTTTGCAGGGCTCTGGCAGTGCTCCTCCTGCTCCTCCTTGCACAAAGGCGGAGGTAGCGGTCCTGCTGCTGGGTTGTTGCCCTCCTACGGCCTCCTCCACGTCTCCTGATGTACTGGCTTGTCTCCTGGTAGCGCCTCCATGCTCTGGACACTACGCTGACAGACACAGCAAACCTTCTTGCCACAGCTCGCATTGATGTGCCATCCTGGATGAGCTGCACTACCTGAGCCACTTGTGTGGGTTGTAGACTCCGTCTAATGCTACCACTAGAGTGAAAGCACCGCCAGCATTCAAAAGTGACCAAAACATCAGCCAGGAAGCATAGGAACTGAGAAGTGGTCTGTGGTCCCCACCTTCAGAACCACTCCTTTATTGGGGGTGTCTTGCTAATTGCCTATAATTTCCACCTGTTGTCTATTCCATTTGCACAACAGCATGTGACATTTATTGTCAATCAGTGTTGCTTCCTAAGTGGACAGTTTAATTTCACAGAAGTGTGATTGACTTGGAGTTACATTGTGTTGTTTAAGTGTTCCCTTTATTTTTTTGAGCAGTGTATATAATATGACGTTTGAAATGTCTTTATTATTTTGGAACTTCTGTATGTGTAATGTTTACTGATAATTTTTACTGTTTATTTCACTTTTGTATATTATCTATTTCACTTGGTTTGGCAATGTGAACATATGTTTCCCATGCCAATAAAGCCCCTTGAATTGAATTGAATTGAGTTGATTTGAATTGAATTGAGTTGAATTTAATTTAATTTAATTGAGTTGAGTTGAATTGAATTGAATTGAGTTGAATTGAATTGAATTGAATTGAGTTGAATTGAGTTGAATTGAGTTGAATTGAATTGAGTTGAATTGAGTTGAATTGAATTGAATTGAATTGAGTTGAATTGAGTTGAATTGAATTGAATTGAGTTGAATTTAATTTAATTGAATTGAGTTGAATTTAATTGAATTGAGTTGAGTTGAATTGAGTTGAATTGAATTGACTTGAATTGAATTGGCACACAAGGGTTTATAGATGTTTAGACAGATACAGTAGGTACTATACAGACTCGGCCACAATGTTCCACAAACTCTTGTCTTTTCAAAACCACCTTCCCACTTGTGATTGTGTAAGGATGTGTATACTGTATGTCATCTCATCGTTGTCCTCATCTGTCACATCACTTCCAGGAGATTGTGGCAGTTGGGTATCTTGGGGTGTTGGGATTAGCGATGGTGGTGACTGTGTTGACGTTTCTGGATCCATCACAATGTTTTGGGATGATTTTTCCCTTTTTTCCTCAAGGGTTACTACTCTGTATTTGTATTGCCCAATTGTAAGGCGTAGAAAAGTATGTGTGTGTGTGTGTGTGTGTGTGTGTGTGTGTGTGTGGAGGCGTAGACATGTTGTCTGATATGCCATAAGTCATTAGTTTGTCTCTGTGGGATGAGTCAGCAGATATGGCTGGAGCTGGGATGGATGGAATGTTTGCCTGCTATGTCATTTCCTGTTCACTCTGAGTCATGGTACTGTGACGTTTGACCCTGGGTGGGCTCACCTGGACTGACTCGACAGGAGCTCAGTCTGACAGTGTGGAAGCACTGACTCGACAGGAGCTCAGTTTGACAGTGTGGAAGCACTGACTCGACAGGAGCTCAGTCTGACAGTGAGGAAGCACAGCTATAGATACAGTAGATGACAAGGTCTAAGAAGACAGTCATGCGTCTCACACACACACACACATACATACACACACACACATATATATACACACACACACATACATACACACACACACATATATACACACACACACACTCTCCTACTCTCTTTGTCCCTTTCGTTCACTTTTTTTTCCTGTCTCTCTCTCTCTCTCTCTTTGTGTTTTTGTCCACCCGCTGTGTCTCTGACCACAGCCTACATCTCACTCTGCTCAGTTCCCATTGTTCAGGTTATCAGGGCCATGACATCATGTGTGTATAATCTCACTGTTTAGTTTAGGAAAAACCTCTGTGTGTGTGTGTGTGTGTGTGTGTGTGTGTGTGTGTGTGTGTGTGTGTGTGTGTGTGTGTGTGTGTGTGTGTGTGTAAAACCCAGACCCCCATTACAGCCCCGGCCACATGCTGGGGTCTCCCTGAAAGACCCAGTGAAAATACAACCCATTGTGCTCATCAGCCATCATTCATCTGGATTAAATTGAAATTCTCTCTCTCGCGCTCTCTCTCTCTCACTTTCTTTCTCTCTCTCTCTCTCCCTTGTCATTTCTCTCTCTTTCTTTCTCTCTCTCCCTTTTCATTTCTCTCTCTCTATCTCTTTCGCTCTCTTTCTCTCTAACACACAGATGGTCCTAGTTTATTTTGCCCATGTTCTTTGTACGAGCTCTTAGGTACATGTCTCTTTGAGTGTTAGTAAACCAGACGTAAAATAAATCATCTTTATTTCTCTCTCTCTCTCATTTCAATTTAAAGAACTTTATTGTCATGGGAAACATATGTGTACATTGCCAAATAAAGTGAAATAGATAATAAATAAAAGTGAAATAAACAATAAAAAATTAACAGTAAACATGACACAAAAGTTCCAAAAGAATAAAGACATTTACAATGGTGTTTGTTCTTCACTGGTTGCCCTTTTCTTGTGGGAACAGGTCACACATCTTGCTGCTGTGATGACACACTGTGGTACTTCACCCAGTAGATATGGGAGTTTATCAAAATTGGATTTGTTTTCGAGTTCTGTGTGGGTCTGTGTAATCTGAGGAAAATATGTGTCTCTAGTAAGGTTATACATTTGGCAGGAGGTTAGGAAGTGCAGCTCAATTTCCACCTCATTTTGTGGGCAGTGTGCACATAGCCTGTCTTTTCTTCAGAGCCATGTCTGCCTACGGCAGACTTTCTCAATTTTACATTTACATCATTTAGCAGACGCTCTTATCCAGAGCGACTTACAAATTGGTGCATTCACCTTATGATATCCAGTGGAACAACCACTTTACAATAGTACATCTATATCTTTTTTTAGGGGGGGGGGTTAGAAGGATTACTTTATCCTATCCCAGGTATTCCTTAAAGAGGTGGGGTTTCAGGTGTCTCCGGAAGGTGGTAATTGACTCCGCTGTCCTGGCGTCGTGAGGGAGCTTGTTCCACCATTGGGGTGCCAGAGCAGCGAACAGTTTTGACTGGGCTGAGCGGGAACTGTGCTTCCGCAGAGGTAGGGAGGCGAGCAGGACAGAGGTGGATGAACGCAGTGCCCTTCTTTGGGTGTAGGGACTGATCAGAGCCTGAAGGTACGGAGGTGCCGTTCCCCTCACAGCTCCGTAGGCAAGCACCATGGTCTTGTAGCAGATGTGAGCTTCAACTGGAAGCCAATGGAGTGTGCGGAGGAGCGGGGGAACGTGAGAGAACTTGGGAAGGTTGAACACCAGACGGGCTGCGGCGTTCTGGATGAGTTGTAGGGGTTTAATGGCACAGGCAGGGAGCCCAGCCAACAGCGAGTTGCAGTAATCCAGACGGGAGATGACAAGTGCCTGGATTAGGACCTGCGCCGCTTCTTGTATAAGGCAGGGTCGTACTCTGCGAATGTTGTAGAGCATGAACCTACAGGATCGGGTCACCGCCTTGATGTTAGCAGAGAACGACAGGGTGTTGTCCAGGGTCACGCCAAGGCTCTTAGCACTCTGGGAGGAGGACACAATGGAGTTGTCAACTGTGATGGCGAGATCATGGAACGGGCAGTCCTTCCCCGGGAGGAAGAGCAGCTCCGTCTTGCCGAGGTTCAGCTTGAGGTGGTGATCCGTCATCCACACTGATATGTCTGCCAGACATGCAGAGATGCGATTCGCCACCTGGTTATCAGAAGGGGGAAAGGAGAAGATTAAATGTGTGTCGTCTGCTTAGCAATGATAGGAGAGACCATGTGAGGATATGACAGAGCCAAGTGACTTGGTGTATAGCGAGAATAGGAGAGGGCCTAGAACTGAGCCCTGGGGGACACCAGTGATGAGAGCACGTGGTGTGGAGATGGATTCTCGCCACGCCACCTGGTAGGAGCGACCTGTCAGGTAGGACGCAATCCAAGAGTGAGCCGCTCCGGAGATGCCCAACTCGGAGAGGGTGGAGAGGAGGATCTGATGGTTCACAGTATCAAAGGCAGCAGATAGGTCTAGAAGGATGAGAGCAGAGGAGAGAGAGTTAGCTTTAGCAGTGCGGAGAGCCTCCGTGACACAGAGAAGAGCAGTCTCAGTTGAATGACCAGTCTCGCTCAACTCTCGCTCTCTTGAAGACGGAAGGGACGTAGCCAGCGGTCAAGGATGAGTTGATGAGCGAGGTGAGCTACGGGAGAAGGTCTCCGGAAATGGTCTGGAGAAGAGAGGAGGGGATAGGGTCAAGCGGGCAGGTTGTTGGGTGGCCGGCCGTCACAAGTCGCAAGATTTCATCTGGAGAGAGAGTGGAGAAAGAGGTCAAAGCACAGGGTAGGGCAATGTGAGCAGGACCAGCGGTGTCGTTTGACTTAACAAATGAGGATCGGATGTCGTCAACCTTCTTTTCAAAATGGTTGACGAAGTCATCCGCAGAGAGGGAGGAGGGGGGGAGGGGGAGGAGGATTCAGGAGGGAGGAGAAGGTGGCAAAGAGCTTCCTAGGGTTAGAGGCAGATGCTTGGAATTTAGAGTGGTAGAAAGTGGCTTTAGCAGCAGAAACAGAGGAAGAAAATGTAGAGAGGAGGGAGTGAAAAGATGCCAGGTCTGCAGGGAGGCTAGTTTTCCTCCATTTCCGCTCGGCTGCCCGGAGCCCTGTTCTGTGAGCTCGCAATGAGTCGTCAAGCCACGGAGCAGGAGGGGAGGACCGAGCCGGCCGGGAGGATAGGGGACAGAGAGAGTCAAAGGATGCAGAAAGGGAGGAGAGGAGGGTTGAGGAAGCAGAATCAGGAGATTGTTTGGAGAAGGATTGAGCAGAGGGAAGAGATGATAGGATGGAAGAGGAGAGAGTAGAAGGAGAGAGAGAGCGAAGGTTGCGACGGTGCGATACCATCTGAGTAGGGGCAGAGTGAGTAGTGTTGGAGGAGAGCGAGAGGGAAAAGGATACAAGGTAGTGGTCGCAGACTTGGAGGGGAGTTGCAGTGAGATTAGTAGAAGAACAGCATCTAGTAAAGATGAGGTCAAGCGTATTGCCTGCCTTGTGAGTAGGGGGGGATGGTGAGAGGGTGAGGTCAAAAGAGGAGAGAAGTGGAAAGAAGGAGGCAGAGAGAAATGAGTCAAAGGTAGACGTAGGGAGGTTAAAGTCACCCAGAACTGTGAGATGTGAGCCATCCTCAGGAAATGAACTTATCAAGGCGTCAAGCTCATTGATGAACTCTCCAAGGGAACCTGGAGGGCGATAAATGATAAGGATGTTAAGCTTGAATGGGCTAGTGACTGTGACAGCATGGAATTCAAAGGAGGAGATAGGCAGATGGGTCAGGGGAGAAAGAGAGAATGTCCACTTGGGAGAGATGAGGATTCCAGTGCCACCACCCCGCTGACCAGATGCTCTCGGGGTATGCGAGAACACATGGTCAGACGAGGAGAGAGCAGTAGGAGTAGCAGTGTTTGTGGTTATCCATGTTTCCGTCAGCGCCAAGAAGTCGAGGGACTGGAGGGTAGCATAGGCTGAGATGAACTCTGCCTTGTTGGCCGCAGACCGACAGTTCCAGAGGCTGCCGGAGACCTGGAACTCCACGTGGGTCGTGGAGCAAGGCTATGCTCACTGAGTCTGTACATAGTCAAAGCTTTCCTTAAGTTTGGGTTAGTCACATTGGTCAGGTATTCTGCCAATGTGTTCTCTGTGTTTTGGGCCAAATAGCATTCTAGTTTGTTCTGTTTTTTGTCAATTCTTTCCAATGTGTCAAGTAATTATCTTTTTGTTTTCTCATGATTTGGTTGGGTCGAATCGTGTTGCTGTCCTGGGACTCTGTGGGGTGTGTTTGTGAACAGAGCCCCAGGACCAGCTTGCTGAGGGGACTCTCTCTCTCTCTCTCTCTCTCTCTGTGTAGGACCTGGACAGTCTGCAGATCCATCTGGAGGAGGTGCGTTTCTTTGACCTGTTTGGCTTCAGTGAAGAGGAGGGCAGCTGGCTCTGCTACATGTGCAACAATCCAGAGAAGGCCACAGGTAAACAAACACACCCGATCCTCCCTGTCTAACATAACACACCCGATCCTCCCTGTCTAACATAACACACCCGATCCTCCCTATCTAACATAACACACCCGATCCTCCCTATCTAACATAACACACCCGATCCTCCCTATCTAACAAAACACACCCGATCCTTCCTATCTAACAAAACACACCCGATCCTTCCTATCTAACAAAACACACCCGATCCTCCCTATCTAACATAACACACCCGATCCTCCCTATCTAACATAACACACCCGATCCTCCCTATCTAACAAAACACACCCGATCCTCCCTATCTAACAAAACACACCCGATCCTCCCTGTCTAACAAAACACACCCGATCCTCCCTGTCTAACAAAACACACCCGATCCTCCCTGTCTAACATAACACACCCGATCCTCCCTATCTAACAAACACACCCGATCCTCCCTGTCTAACAAAACACACCCGATCCTCCCTGTCTAACAAAACACACCCGATCCTCCCTATCTAACAAAACACACCCGATCCTCCCTATCTAACAAAACACACCCGATCCTCCCTATCTAACAAAACACACCCGATCCTCCCTATCTAACAAAACACACCTGATCCTCCCTATCTAACAAAACACACCTGATCCTCCCTATCTAACAAAACACACCTGATCCTCCCTATCTAACAACACACCTGATCCTCCCTATCTAACAACACACCTGATCCTCCCTATCTAACAACACACCTGATCCTCCCTATCTAACACACCTGATCCTCCCTGTCTAACATAACACACCTGATCCTCCCTGTCTAACATAACACACCTGATCCTCCCTGTCTAACATAACACACCTGATCCTACCTGTCTAACATAACACACCTGATCCTCCCTGTCTAACATAACACACCTGATCCTCCCTGTCTAACGACACATCGCACATTCTTTGCTCCATATGTGTTAGGTTTTAAGCTTCCTAGCATTGAAAGAATGGAGAACTTTATTCAGATGTTTTATTTTTTATTTAACTAGGCAAGTCAGTTAACCTCTTACATCTAGGCGTTGAACCCCTAGCCAACAGCCAATGGGATCGCATGGCGCGAAATACAAAACCTCAAAAATCCAATAATTTCAATTTTTCAAACATACGACTATTTTACACCATTTGAAAGATAAACCTCTCCTGAATCCAACCACGTTGTCTGATTTCAAAAAGGCTTTACAGCGAAAGCAAAACATTAGATTATGTTAGGAGAGTACATAGACAAAAATAATCACACAGCCATTTTCCAAGCAAGCATATATGTCAATAAAACCCAAAATAAAACCCACAGCTAAATGAAGCACTAACCTTTGATGATCTTCATCAGATGACACTCCTAGGACATTATGTTATACAATACATGTATGTTTTGTTCAATCAAGTTCATATTTATATCCAAAAACAGCTTTTTTACATTGGCACGTGATGTTCAGAAAATGTATTCCCACCAAAAACTTCCGGTGAATTTACAAAAATACTCATCATAAACGTTGACAAAATACATAACAATTATTTTAAGAATTATAGATACAGATCTCCTTTATGCAATCGCTGTGTCAGATTTTAAAATAGCTTTTCGGCTAAAGCACATTTTTCAATATTCTGAGTACATAGCTCGCCATCACGGCGAGCTATTCAGACACCCGCCAAGTTCGGGGCAAACTAAACTCAGAATTAGTATTAGAAATATTGTATTACCTTTGCTGATCTTCGTCAGAATGCACTCCCAGGACTGCTACTTCCACAAGAAATGTTGTTTATGTTCGAAATAATCCATAGTTATGTCCAAATACCTCTGTTTTGTTCGTGCGTTCAGGTCACTATCCAAAGGGTAGCGAGCGCATTTCGAGACACAAAAAGTCAAAATGTTCCATTACCATACTTAGAAGCATGTCAAACGCTGTTTAAAATAAATGTTTATGGTATTTTTAACGTAAAATTGCGATAATATTCCAATCGGACAATAGTGTATTCATTCAAGGAGGAAAAGAAAAAACAGCGTGCTCGCGGGAACGCGCATATCCAATCTCTTTGTCCCCAGGCAGGCAGTCCACTCAGAAACTGAGCTACTATACTCTGCCCAGTGACAGGGGAATGCTCAAAACACTTTCTGAAGGCTTTAGACAGCCAATGGAAGCCTTAGAAAGTGCAACATGACAGCACAGATACTGTAGTTTCGAAAGGGACTAGAAAGAAGAACTACATTTCTCAGATCCTACACTTCCTGGTTGAATTTTTCTCAGGTGTTTGCCTGCCATATGAGTTCTGTTATACTCACAGACACCATTGAAACAGTTTTAGAAACTTCAGAGTGTTTTCTATCCAGATCTACTAATAATATGCATATTCTCGTTTCTGGGCAAGAGTAGTAACCAGTTTAAATCGGGTACGTTTTTTCATCCGGTCGTGAAAATACTGCCCCCTATCCATATCAGGTTAAGAACAAATTCTTCTTTTCAATGATGGCCTAGGAACAGTGCCTTGTTGTCACGGTCGTCGTAGCAATTAGACCAAAATGCAGCGGGTACGTGAATATTCATCTTCTTTAATGAAGGAAAACGTAAACACTTAACAAAACAACAAACATCGACGAGACACAGTCCTGTCAGGTCCAACAAACACTAAACAGGAAACAACTACCCAGAAATCCCATAGAAAAAAACACCCCTCTTAAATAGGAACTTCAATTAGAAGCAACGAGGAGCAGCTGCTTCCAATTGAAGGTCAACCCAAAAAAACTCCACATAGAAATAGACATACTAGAACTAACATAGAAATAGACTAACATAGAACATAGCCCAACAAACCACGAAACACTCTAAACAAACACCCCTCTTAAATAAGAACATAGCCCAACAAACCCCAAAACACTCTAAACAAACACCCGCTGCCACGCCCTGACCAAACTACAATAACAAACAACCTCTTTTACTGGTCAGGACGTGACACTTGTTCAGGGGCAGAACAACAGATTTTTACCTTGTCAGCTCGGGGATTCGATCTAGCAACCTTTCAGTTTCTGGCCCAACTCTCTAACCACTAGGCTACCTGCCGCCCCTAATGAATAATGCGTTGCCTATCATCTAATCAATACATAGTTTGTGTAACGACACGGAGTCTGGACCCCATCAACCTTCGCTAATAGAGAGGAAGTGGTCAAGAAAGAGACAGAGCTTGTAAGGAGAGACTTACTCATCTCAGTAGTTTAATGTGGTCGTCGGTCCTCCGCTCCACCTGAACTGTCAAATACATCAAAGATAATCAGTGAAAATGAAGGAGATGTGGGGGTAGGGAGAAGAAGCCATTGCAGACAACTTGGATGAACCCATAATTTGTCACGGGGGGGGGGGGGGGGGGGCTGGGGGGTGTATTCCATGGCTCTTTGTTCGTGAACTAGTGATCTCACTGATTTATCACCATTATGATGCACATCAATCAGGCATTCTGTCATTCAACCCACTGGAGTCATTAAGCTAGCTACTACCCCGCTCAAAGCACTCATTTCTGGATAGCAGACATGTCTTTGAATAGGACTCTTCATGGTTGGGTACAATGAGATACATGTATCTCTCTGGAGGATAAAGCATTTTTCTGAAGCAGTGTGGAACATGAGGGGCCCAGATGTTCTGGAGCTGTCCTGGGCTTCAGGGGGACTCACTGGGTAGACTGGGCATCAGGGGGATTCACTGGGTAGACTGGGCTTCAGGGGGACTCACTGGGTAGACTGGGCATCAGGGGGATTCACTGGGTAGACTGGGCTTCAGGGGGACTCACTGGGTAGACTGGGCATCAGGGGGACTCACTGGGTAGACTGGGCATCAGGGGGATTCACTGGGTAGACTGGGCATCAGGGGGATTCACTGGGTAGACTGGGCATCAGGGGGATTCACTGGGTAGACTGGGCATCAGGGGGATTCACTGGGTAGACTGGGCATCAGGGGGATTCACTGGGTAGACTGGGCATCAGGGGGATTCACTGGGTAGACTGGGCATCACAGGGATTCACTGGGTAGACTGGGCATCAGAAAGATTCACTGGGTAGACTGGGCATCAGGGGAATTCACTGGGTAGACTGGGCATCAGGGGGATTCACTGGGTAGACTGGGCATCAGGGGGATTCACTGGGTAGACTGGGCATCAGGGGGATTCACTGGGTAGACTGGGCATCAGGGGGATTCACTGGGTAGACTGGGCATCAGGGGGATTCACTGGGTAGACTGGGCATCAGGGGGATTCACTGGGTAGACTGGGCATCAGGGGGATTCACTGGGTAGACTGGGCATCAGGGGGATTCACTGGGTAGACTGGGCATCAGGGGGATTCACTGGGTAGACTGGGCATCACAGGGATTCACTGGGTAGACTGGGCATCAGAAAGATTCACTGGGTAGACTGGGCATCAGGGGAATTCACTGGGTAGACTGGGCATCAGGGGGATTCACTGGGTAGACTGGGCATCAGGGGGATTCACTGGGTAGACTGGGCATCAGGGGGATTCACTGGGTAGACTGGGCATCAGGGGGATTCACTGGGTAGACTGGGCATCAGGGGGATTCACTGGGTAGACTGGGCATCAGGGGGATTCACTGGGTAGACTGGGCATCAGGGGGATTCACTGGGTAGACTGGGCATCACAGGGATTCACTGGGTAGACTGGGCATCAGAAAGATTCACTGGGTAGACTGGGCATCAGGGGGATTCACTGGGTAGACTGGGCATCACAGGGATTCACTGGGTAGACTGGGCATCAGAAAGATTCACTGGGTAGACTGGGCATCAGGGGAATTCACTGGGTAGACTGGGCATCAGGGGGATTCACTGGGTAGACTGGGCATCAGGGGGATTCACTGGGTAGACTGGGCATCAGGGGGATTCACTGGGTAGACTGGGCATCAGGGGGATTCACTGGGTAGACTGGGCATCAGGGGGATTCACTGGGTAGACTGGGCATCAGGGGGATTCACTGGGTAGACTGGGCATCAGGGGGATTCACTGGGTAGACTGGAGATACTGGCCATGTCCGAATACCCGTACTTAAATATCAAATCAAATCGAATGTTATTGGTCACATACATGTGATTAGCAGATGTTATTGGTCACATACATGTGATTATCAGATGTTATTGGTCACATACATGTGGTTAGCAGATGTTATTGGTCACATACATGTGGTTAGCAGATGTTATTGGTCACATACATGTGGTTAGCAGATGTTATTGGTCACATACATGTGGTTAGCAGATGTTATTGGTCACATACATGTGGTTAGCAGATGTTATTGGTCACATACATGTGGTTAGCAGATGTTATTGGTCACATACATGTGGTTAGCAGATGTTATTGGTCACATACATGTGGTTAGCAGATGTTATTGGTCACATACATGTGGTTAACAGATGTTATTGGTCACATACATGTGATTAGCAGATGTTATTGCGGGTGTCGCGAAATGCTTGTGCTTCTAGCTCTGACAGTGCCGGAAATAGAACGTTTTATTGTATGTGACATTTTGAAAATGGAATCCGCTTTAAATGTCAGGATGTCATACCCAGTTGGGCTTTTCACCTAGTAGAATTCACTGGTCTGCTTTCAGGACGAGAGAATAGTTTATTTGACAACAGCTGGGAACACCAAGCTGGGTCTCCAGAGACGCGTCTCTTCCTCAACGGTAATAGTATTCCTACTAGATGAAAAGCCGGAGGGAGGGGTGCGCTAGACCATAATGACAGAATGGCGGGAATCAATGCAATTACACATTAGATGACATGTTCTCACTAGGATTAGTACGTTGATATTTATTGCTTCGTATTTACTAAACAATACTTTCTGAATAGTATGTAGTATTTACTAAACAATACTTTCTGAATAGTATGTAGTAATGTAGTATTTACTAAACAATACTTTCTGAATAGTATGTAGTATTTACTAAACAATACTTTCTGAATAGTATGTAGTATTTACTAAACAATACTTTCTGAATAGTATGTAGTATTTACTAAACAATACTTTCTGAATAGTATGTAGTATTTACTAAACAATACTTTCTGAATAGTATGTAGTATTTACTAAACAATACTTTCTGAATAGTATGTAGTATTTACTAAACAATACTTTCCGAATAGTATGTAGTATTTACTAAACAATACTTTCTGAATAGTATGTAGTAATGTAGTATTTACTAAACAATACTTTCTGAATAGTATGTAGTATTTACTAAACAATACTTTCTGAATAGTATGTAGTATTTACTAAACAATACTTTCTGAATAGTATGTAGTATTTACTAAACAATACTTTCTGAATAGTATGTAGTATTTACTAAACAATACTTTCTGAATAGTATGTAGTATTGTAGTATTTACTAAACAATACTTTCTGAATAGTATGTAGTAATGTAGTAATATGTAGTATTTAATAAACAATACTTTCTAAATAGTTTGTAGTAATGTAGTATTTACTAAACAATACTTTTCTAAATAGTTTGTAGTAATGTAGTATTTACTAAACAATAAGTTCTGAATAGTATGTAGTAATGTAGTATTTACTAAACAATAAGTTCTGAATAGTACGTAGTAATGTAGTAATATGTAGTATTTAATAAACAATACTTTCTGAATAGTTTGTAGTAATGTTGTAGTAATGTAATAGTATGTAGTATTTACTAAACAATATGTTCTAAATAGTTTGTAGTAATGTAGTAGTAATGTAATAGTATGTAGTATTTACTAAACAATATGTTTCTAAATAGTTTGTAGTAATGTAATAGTATGTAGCATTTACTAAACAATACATTTCTAAATAGTATGTAGTAATGAAGTAGTAATAGTATGTAGTGTTTACTAAACAATATGTTCTAAATAATATGTAGTAATGTAGTAGTAATGTAATAGTATGTCATATTTACTAAACAATACGTTCTGAATAGTATGTAGTAATGTAGTAGTAATGTAATATTATGTAGTATTTACTAAACAATATGTTCTAAATAGTATGTAGTAATGTAGTAGTAATGTAATATCCTGTAGTATTTACTAAACAATATGTTCTAAATAGTATGTAGTAGTAATGTAATAATATATAGTATTTACTAAACAATACATTCTAAATAGTATGTAGTAATGTAGTAGTAATAGTATGTAGTATTTACTAATCAAAACATTCAAAACATAGACGTAAGGAACTGACAGTGGACAGGTTTTGGTAATTAAGTGTTCAATTACAAAGGATGAGAGGAGAAAGAGGATAGATGGGGGAATAGAAAGGCCATATTCTTGTAAGACACAGGAAGAGAAGTTATGGCAGAGACAGAGAGTTATGGTCAGGTGTAAATCTCTTTCTGTAACACACAGGCCTGTTGTCTGTGCCGTTCATGGTATATTTAATGAGAAGCTACCAGATATTTTCCAGAAAGCCTTAGGCCCTGGCAGGAAGTTGTTTACCAACATCAGGAATCAGAAAGATGAGGACTGCATGTTGGGAATTCAGAGCTGTTGGTAAACGAACTAAGCCCATGTCATCCTGATCCTTTAAAGTTAGATTTATAAAACCAGAACATCCATAAATTATGTCATTTCTATAAGTGGAACATTTGGAGATGGTGGTCCAAAACAGAACCATGTTGGGTTTCTCTCTTATAGGCATGTTATAGAGTAGGCCTACTGGGTTCTGGTTGAATAACACCACCATGGCCTGTTATAGAGTAGTCCTACTGGGTTCTGGTTGAATAACACCACCATGGCCTGTTATAGAGTAGTCCTACTGGGTTCTGGTTGAATAACACCATCATGGCCTGTTATAGAGTAGGCCTACTTGGTTCTGGTTGAGTAGGCCTACTGGGTTCTGGTTGAATAACACCACCATGGCCTGTTATAGAGTAGTCCTACTGGGTTCTGGTTGAATAACACCATCATGGCCTATTATAGAGTAGTCCTACTGGGTTCTGGTTGAATAACACCACCATGGCCTGTTATAGAGTAGTCCTACTGGGTTCTGGTTGAATAACACCATCATGGCCTGTTATAGAGTAGGCCTACTTGGTTCTGGTTGAGTAGGCCTACTGGGTTCTGGTTGAATAACACCACCATGGCCTGTTATAGAGTAGTCCTACTGGGTTCTGGTTGAATAACACCATCATGGCCTGTTATAGAGTAGGCCTACTGGGTTCTGGTTGAGTAGGCCTACTGGGTTCTGGTTGAATAACACCACCATGGCCTGTTATAGAGTAGTCCTACTGGGTTCTGGTTGAATAACACCATCATGGCCTGTTATAGAGTAGATCTACTGGGTTCTGGTTGAATAACACCACCATGGCCTGTTATAAAGTAGATCTACTGGGTTCTGGTTGAATAACACCACCATGGTCTGTTATAGAGTAGTCCTACTGGGTTCTGGTTGAATAACACCACCATGGTCTGTTATAGAGTAGTCCTACTGGGTTCTGGTTGAATAACATCAGCATGGTCTGTTTTTGCTTGGTTTCTGGCTCTGTCCCTGATGACAAGCCCATGATTAATACACATACACATTTAGGGAATGATGAAGTACTTACTGGAGCGAATCAGGGAAAATATCTGATTCTGACCCCCAGTGTGTAACAAGCATATCCCACCAGGGATTCAACCATACAACCTTCAGTGTGCAATACTCAGCAGTGACCCATAGAGAATCACTGTACCTGCCAAGTCTGAGTGTTTACCTTACTGTTGAATATAAAACAGTGGGGAGGAGTGGTCATTCTGGGTTGATTTGAAACATCTTTCTGCTGTAAACCCCTAGTCCTGAAGAGCTAGAGGTTAAACAGACGCTGTTTTTCAAGCCCAACACTAACACACCTGATTGTACTGATCAGCTAATCATCAGGACCTTGTTTGGTTGAATCAGGTGTTTTGGCTCCAGGGCCTTGGTCATATGGCATTATGGGTATATTTAAACATGGATCCTCATCTCAACTGTGATACATCCTTCAACGTAACTATATTAGTATTATGGTTAAGGAGAAGGGCCACCCCATTACAATACATTATGGTTAAGGAGAAGGGCCACCCCCATTACAATACATTATGGTTAAGGTGAAAAGCCTCCCCCATTACAATACATTATGGTTAAGGTGAAGGGCCACCCCCATTACAATACATTATGGTTAAGGTGAAAGGCCTCCCCCATTACAATACATTATGGTTAAGGTGAAAGGCCTCCCCCATTACAATACATTATGGTTAAGGAACTTTTCTGTCCAAAGCTTTTCTTTCTCTCCTTCTACCCTGTCAACAATCTGTCATCACCCTCTTATTTTCCAACGCCATCCATTCCCTCTCTACGGCCGGATCTCTCCCAGGAAACACACACACACACACACACACACACACACACACACACACACACACACACACACACACACACACACACACACACACACACACACACACACTCACTCACTCACTCACTCACTCACTCACTCACTCACTCACTCAGTCACTCACTCAGTCACTCACTCAGTCACTCACACAGACACACACACACACACACACACACACACACACACACACACACACACACACACACGCCATACCCAAAGCACCATCTCTGATTGTAAAAGATTGCTATAACTGTAAAGTGTAGTCATTCCTCCACTGTATTTTTGTTCTCCCGGCTAGTTATTCATCTCTCCCTGATTACACTGGTACTGTATGTACTAATCACATGTGGCTTTTATTTGGCTTGTCTGTAGTGTCCTGTATAATGAGGTGGTTGTGTGTAGTGTCCTGTATAATGAGGTGGTTGTGTGTAGTGTCCTGTGTAATGAGGTGGCTGTGTGTAGTGTCCTGTATAATGAGGTGGTTGTGTGTAGTGTCCCTTATAATGAGGTGGTTGTGTGTAGTGTCCTGTATAATGAGGTGGTTGTGTGTAGTGTCCTGTGTAATGAGGTGGTTGTGTGTAGTGTCCTGTATAATGAGGTGGTTGTGTGTAGTGTCCTGTGTAATGAGGTCGTTGTGTGTAGTGTCCTGTATAATGAGGTGGTTGTGTGTGTAGTGTCCTGTATAATGAGGTGGTTGTGTGTAGTGTCCCTTATAATGAGGTGGTTGTGTGTAGTGTCCTGTATAATGAGGTGGTTGTGTGTAGTGTACTGTATAATGAGGTCGTTGTATGTAGTGTCCTGTATAATGAGGTGGTTGTGTGTAGTGTCCTGTATAATGAGGTGGTTGTGTGTAGTGTCCTGTGTAATGAGGTCGTTGTGTGTAGTGTCCTGTATAATGAGGTGGTTGTGTGTGTAGTGTCCTGTATAATGAGGTGGTTGTGTGTAGTGTCCCTTATAATGAGGTGGTTGTGTGTAGTGTCCTGTATAATGAGGTGGTTGTGTGTAGTGTACTGTATAATGAGGTCGTTGTATGTAGTGTCCTGTATAATGAGGTGGTTGTGTGTAGTGTCCTGTATAATGAGGTGGTTGTGTGTAGTGTCCTGTATAATGAGGTGGTTGTGTGTAGTGTCCTGTGTAATGAGGTCGTTGTGTGTAGTGTCCTGTATAATGAGGTGGTTGTGTGTAGTGTCCTGTATAATGAGGTGGTTGTGTGTAGTGTCCTGTATAATGAGGTGGTTGTGTGTAGTGTCCTGTATAATGAGGTCGTTGTGTGTAGTGTCCTGTATAATGAGGTCGTTGTGTGTAGTGTCCTGTATAATGAGGTGGTTGTGTGTAGTGTCCTGTATAATGAGGTGGTTGTGTTTGGTGTCCTGTATAATGAGGTGGTTGTGTGTAGTGTCCTGTATAATGAGGTGGTTGTGTGTAGTGTCCTGTATAATGAGGTGGTTGTGTGTAGTGTCCTGTATAATGAGGTGGTTGTGTGTAGTGTCCTGTATAATGAGGTCGTTGTGTGTAGTGTCCTGTATAATGAGGTGGTTGTGTGTAGTGTCCTGTATAATGAGGTCGTTGTGTGTAGTGTCCTGTATAATGAGGTCGTTGTGTGTAGTGTCCTGTATAATGAGGTCGTTGTGTGTAGTGTCCTGTATAATGAGGTGGTTGTGTGTAGTGTCCTGTATAATGAGGTGGTTGTGTGTAGTGTCCTGTATAATGAGGTGGTTGTGTGTAGTGTCCTGTATAATGAGGTGGTTGTGTGTAGTGTCCTGTATAATGAGGTGGTTGTGTGTAGTGTCCTGTATAATGAGGTGGTTGTGTGTAGTGTCCTGTATAATGAGGTGGTTGTGTGTAGTGTCCTGTATAATGAGGTGGTTGTGTGTAGTGTCCTGTATAATGAGGTGGTTGTGTGTAGTGTCCTGTATAATGAGGTGGTTGTGTGTAGTGTCCTGTATAATGAGGTGGTTGTGTGTAGTGTCCTGTATAATGAGGTGGTTGTGTGTAGTGTCCTGTATAATGAGGTCGTTGTGTGTAGTGTCCTGTATAATGAGGTCGTTGTGTGTAGTGTCCTGTATAATGAGGTCGTTGTGTGTAGTGTCCTGTATAATGAGGTGGTTGTGTGTAGTGTCCTGTATAATGAGGTCGTTGTGTGTAGTGTCCTGTATAATGAGGTCGTTGTGTGTAGTGTCCTGTATAATGAGGTCGTTGTGTGTAGTGTCCTGTATAATGAGGTGGTTGTGTGTAGTGTCCTGTATAATGAGGTGGTTGTGTGTAGTGTCCTGTATAATGAGGTGGTTGTGTGTAGTGTCTTGTATAATGAGGTGGTTGTGTGTAGTGTCCTGTATAATGAGGTGGTTGTGTGTAGTGTCCTGTATAATGAGGTCGTTGTGTGTAGTGTCCTGTGTAATGAGGTGGTTGTGTGTAGTGTCCTGTATAATGAGGTGGTTGTGTGTAGTGTCCTGTGTAATGAGGTGGTTGTGTGTAGTGTCCTGTGTAATGAGGTGGTTGTGTGTAGTGTCCTGTATAATGAGGTGGTTGTGTGTAGTGTCCTGTATAATGAGGTGGTTGTGTGTAGTGTCCTGTATAATGAGGTGGTTGTGTGTAGTGTCCTGTATAATGAGGTGGTTGTGTGTAGTGTCCTGTGTAATGAGGTGGTTGTGTGTAGTGTCCTGTATAATGAGGTGGTTGTATATAGTGTCCTGTATAATGAGGTGGTTGTGTGTAGTGTCCTGTATAATGAGGTCGTTGTATGTAGTGTCCTGTATAATGAGGTGGTTGTGTGTAGTGTCCTGTATAATGAGGTCGTTGTATGTAGTGTCCTGTATAATGAGGTCGTTGTATGTAGTGTCCTGTATAATGAGGTGGTTGTGTGTAGTGTCCTGTATAATGAGGTGGTTGTGTGTAGTGTCCTGTATAATGAGGTGGTTGTGTGTAGTGTCCTGTATAATGAGGTGGTTGTGTGTAGTGTCCTGTATAATGAGGTCGTTGTGTGTAGTGTCCTGTATAATGAGGTGGTTGTGTGTAGTGTCCTGTATAATGAGGTGGTTGTGTGTAGTGTCCTGTATAATGAGGTCGTTGTGTGTAGTGTCCTGTATAATGAGGCCGTTGTGTGTAGTGTCCTGTGTAATGAGGTCGTTGTGTGTAGTGTCCTGTATAATGAGGTCGTTGTGTGTAGTGTCCTGTATAATGAGGTCGTTGTGTGTAGTGTCCTGTATAATGAGGTCGTTGTGTGTAGTGTCCTGTATAATGAGGTCGTTGTGTGTAGTGTCCTGTGTAATGAGGTCGTTGTGTGTAGTGTCCTGTATAATGAGGTCGTTGTGTGTAGTGTCCTGTATAATGAGGTGGTTGTGTGTAGTGTCCTGTATAATGAGGTCGTTGTGTGTAGTGTCCTGTGTAATGAGGTGGTTGTGTGTAGTGTCCTGTATAATGAGGTGGTTGTGTGTAGTGTCCTGTATAATGAGGTGGTTGTGTTTGGTGTCCTGTATAATGAGGTGGTTGTGTGTAGTGTCCTGTATAATGAGGTGGTTGTGTGTAGTGTCCTGTATAATGAGGTGGTTGTGTGTAGTGTCCTGTATAATGAGGTGGTTGTGTGTAGTGTCCTGTATAATGAGGTCGTTGTGTGTAGTGTCCTGTATAATGAGGTGGTTGTGTGTAGTGTCCTGTGTAATGAGGTGGTTGTGTGTAGTGTCCTGTATAATGAGGTGGTTGTGTGTAGTGTCCTGTGTAATGAGGTGGTTGTGTGTAGTGTCCTGTATAATGAGGTGGTTGTGTGTAGTGTCCTGTGTAATGAGGTGGTTGTGTGTAGTGTCCTGTATAATGAGGTGGTTGTGTGTAGTGTCCTGTATAATGAGGTGAAATGAGCCATACTTTGAATGGTACTGACACACATTGTGTCTTTACCTATTTTTAATGTATATAATTATTTACATTTTTTAATCTATTTTTTACTTCAGTTTGTTTGAGTAAATTCTTCCTGAACACTTTTTTTTCTTCTTAAATCTGCGTTGTTGGTTAAAGGGCTTGTCAGTAAGCATTTCACTGTGAGGTCTACACCTGTTGTATTCAGCATTTCACTGTGAGGTCTACACCTGTTGTATTCAGCATTTCACTGTGAGGTCTACACCTGTTGTATTCAGCATTTAACTGTAAGGTCTACACCTGTTGTATTCAGCATTTAACTGTAAGGTCTACACCTGTTGTATTCGCTCCATGTGACAAATAACATTTGATTTGATTTGACACTATTACACAATGGACCGGTGTAATAATGACTCACCATAAATAGTCTTGATATGGAGGTGATGTCAGTGTTTAACAGCTTCTTTAACTATAACTGTTGGAACAATAGAATATTAATTAATACTGTTGGAACAATAGAATATGGATTATGACTGTTGGAACAATAGAATATGAATTAGAACTGTTGGAACAATAGAATATGAATTAGAACTGTTGGAACAATAGAATATGAATTAGAACTACTGGAACAATAGAATATGAATTAGAACTGTTGGAACAATAGAATATGAATTATAACTATTGGAACAATAGAATATTAATTATAACTATTGGAACAATAGAATATGAATTAGAACTGTTGGAACAAGAGAATATGAATTAGAACTATTGGAACAATAGAATATTAATTATAACTATTGGAACAATAGAATATGAATTAGAACTGTTGGAACAATAGAATATGAATTATAACTATTGGAACAATAGAATATGAATTAGAACTGTTGGAACAATAGAATATGAATTATAACTACTGGAACAATAGAATATGGATTATAACTGTTGGAACAATAGAATATGACTTAGAACTGTTGGAACAATAGAATATGAATTAGAACTGTTGGAACAATAGAATATGAATTATAACTATTGGAACAATAGAATATGGATTATAACTGTTGGAACAATAGAATATGAATTAGAACTGTTGGAACAATAGAATATGAATTAGAACTGTTGGAACAATAGAATATGAATTATAACTACTGGAACAATAGAATATGGATTATAACTGTTGGAACAATAGAATATGAATTAGAACTGTTGGAACAATAGAATATGAATTATAACTATTGGAACAATAGAATATGAATTAGAACTGTTGGAACAATAGAATATGAATTAGAACTGTTGGAACAATAGAATATGAATTATATCTGTTGGAACAATAGAATATGAATTATAACTGTTGGAACAATAGAATATTAATTATAACTGTTGGAACAATAGAATATGAATTATAACTATTGGAACAATAGAATATGAATTAGAACTGTTGGAACAATAGAATATTAATTATAACTATTGGAACAATAGAATATTAATTATAACTATTGGAACAATAGAATATGGATTATAACTGTTGGAACAATAGAATATGACTTAGAACTGTTGGAACAATAGAATATGAATTAGAACTGTTGGAAGAATAGAATATGAATTAGAACTGTTGGAACAATAGAATATGAATTATAACTATTGGAACAATAGAATATGAATTATAACTACTGGGACAATAGAATATGAATTAGAACTGTTGGAACAATAGAATATGGATTAGAACTGTTGGAACAATAGAATATGAATTAATACTAGTGTTATTCTATATTTGGAACGTTGTCAGAAGTCAGAAAGATGTCAGTCTCTTAGCACACATACTAAGTCATAATACACACATATGATCTGCACAATGGAAAAGCCTCCCAGGGTATCCAAAAAGCTGGAATGTTCCCAAGGTCCTAACCGTTTCATCATCATCAATCTGGGAAAAAACTATCCGGACATTATATTCGCCTCTGGGATTCACGGCTGTAGCAAATCTTGGATACGTGATGGCTTTCAGGAAATATACCGTGTGTGTCTAACATAATATATAGTTGCTGCTGTCAAGGGCATGGTTGTTGTCAACAGAATAACCACCATGTTCCCTAACTAAAACAACCCCCTAGTGAAAGTGTGTGCTTTTCATTTGATTGAAGACCTGGGCCTTGTCTTGGAACACATTTTACAGATCTGGACATGTTGGGAGAAGCAAAGCAGCTGGTCCTGGTTTTGTAATGGCATGTTTTGATGTTCCTGGTTGTAATTTTGTTCCTCTGTACCAGCCATACTGTGCATTCGGAAAGTATTCATGCCCCTTGACTTTTTCCACATTTTGTTATGTTACAGCCTTATTCTAAAATTGATTCAATTGTTTAAAAAAAACTGAAATATCACATTTACATAAGTATTCAGACCCTTTACTCATTACTTTGATGAAGCACCTTTGGCGATTACAGCCTCGAGTCTCCTTGGGTATGACGCTACAAGCTTGGCACACCTGTATTTGGGGAGTTTCTCCCATTCTTCTCTGAAGATCCTCTCAAGCTCTGTCAGGTTGGATGGGGAGCGTCGCTGCACAGCTATTTTCAGGTCTCTCCAGAGATTTTTGATCAGGTTCAAGTCCGGGCTCTGGCTCCTGCATTGTCATATTTCTAAAAACCTGTTTTCGCTTTGTCGTTATGGGATATTGTGTGCAGATTGATGAGGGTAAAAAAATATTTGAATCCATTTTAGAATAAGGCTGTAATATCACAAAATGTGGAAAAAGTCAAGGGGTCTCAATACCTTC
Source organism: Salmo trutta (assembly GCF_901001165.1). Classification (NCBI taxonomy): domain Eukaryota; kingdom Metazoa; phylum Chordata; class Actinopteri; order Salmoniformes; family Salmonidae; genus Salmo; species Salmo trutta. The sequence goes on from NC_042969.1 coordinate 83,583,971, forward strand.
CGAATTCACTGTATGTACTGAACCACCTGGTTCAGCAGTCACTGGGAAGCTTTGGGCCCTAGGGTTGTAGGCCTTGTTCTCCAATGGGAAGCTTTGGGCCCTAGGGTTGTAGGCCTTGTTCTCCAATGGGAAGCTTTGGGCCCTAGGGTTGTATGCCTTGTTCTCCACTTGGAAGCTTTGGGCCCTAGGGTTGGAAGCCTTGTTCTCCACTGGGAAGCTTTGGGCCCTATAGTTGGAGGCCTTGTTCTCTACTGGGAAGCTTTGGGCCCTAGGGTCGGAGGCCTTGTTCTCCACTGGGAAGCTTTGGGCCCTAGGGTCGGAGGCCTTGTTCTCCACTGGGAAGCTTTGGGCCCTAGGGTCGGAGGTCTTATTCTCCACTGGGAAGCTTTGGGCCCTAGGGTCGGAGGTCTTATTCTCCACTGGGAAGCTTTGGGCCCTAGGGTCGGAGGCCTTGTTCTCCACTGGGAAGCTTTGGGCCCTAGGGTCGGAGGTCTTATTCTCCACTGGGAAGCTTTGGGCCCTAGGGTCGGAGGCCTTGTTCTCCACTGGGAAGCTTTGGGCCCTAGGGTCTGAGGCCTTGTTCTCCACTGGGAAGCTTTGGACCCTAGGGTTGTAGGCCTTGTTCTCTACTGGGAAGCTTTGGGCCCTATGGGCGGAGGCCTTGTTCTCCACTGGGAAGCTTTGGACCCTAAGGTCGGAGGTCTTGTTCTCCACTGGGAAGCTTTGGACCCTATGGGCGGAGGCCTTGTTCTCTACTGGGAAGCTTTGGGCCCTAGGGTCGGAGGCCTTGTTCTCTACTGGGAAGCTTTGGGCCCTAGGGGCGGAGGCCTTGTTCTCTACTGGGAAGCTTTGGGCCCTAGGGTTGGAAGCCTTGTTCTCCACTGGGAAGCTTTGGGCCCTAGGGTTGGAGGCCTTGTTCTCTACTGGGAAGCTTTGGGCCCTAGGGTCGGAGGCCTTGTTCTCCACTGGGAAGCTTTGGGCCCTAGGGTCGGAGGTCTTATTCTCCACTGGGAAGCTTTGGACCCTAGGGTCGGAGGTCTTGTTCTCCACTGGGAAGCTTTGGACCCTAGGGTTGGAGGTCTTGTTCTCCACTGGGAAGCTTTGGACCCTAGGGGCGGAGGCCTTGTTCTCTACTGGGAAGCTTTGGGCCCTAGGGTTGGAAGCCTTGTTCTCCACTGGGAAGCTTTGGGCCCACTAGAATAAAACAGATGAGGACTGATGCCACAATGTCTCCTTTCAATCCCCCTTTCCTTGTTTTTCCTCCAACATTTACTACGGTATGAACAAGGTTTACTGTTTCCTGCCGATCTCTCCCAAATGACTGCCATAACCACAAACAGACAAACAAATAATCCATTCTCAGCGTAGGAAATGTAAAATGTGTAATCAATGGAGGTGACCTGTAGAAGCAAACGAACAGTGGACTTGGAGGAGATGATGTGGTGCACAGATGCTCTTGAGGTCCTTTATACACACACACACACACACACACACACGCACACACACACACACACACACAGACACACACGCGCGCACGCACGCACACAAACACACACACGCACACACACACACACACACACACACAGACACAAACACACACACGCGCACGCACGCACACACACACACACACACAGTCAAACAAATAGAAATATGCACACACATACATAGCGTAGATCTAATAATACTTTGATATTGACTCATACAGATTCTTGGTCATACAGTGAGTCACTCGGACCAGGAGGACTGTAATGGTATGATGATGTCCAGAGGAATCTGAGGTATCTAATCTCCAGTACCAACTGATGGCCAGATCTTCTCTGTAATACATCTGCTCTGGGTTATCTCAGCAGTACTGGTTATTGAAGTTCATCCCTCTAAACCCTGGAGAGAGATGAGCATTCAATTCCACTGAATGCTCAACAAGTCTTGTCATTGTAAAAACCACAACACACAACCACACGCATTCCATAGTCATCCTCATGTGTGAGATAGAAGAGATAGCAATGAAACAACCAACCAATCTGACTGGTAATCTGACTGGTAAATTTAGAGCCTCTAACCCTGGTAATCTGACTGGTAAATTTAGAGCCTCTAACTCTGGTAATCTGACTGGTAAATTTAGAACCTCTAAACCCTGGTAATCTGACTGGTAAATTTAGCGCCTCTAAACCCTGGTAATCTGACTGGTAAATTTAGCGCCTTTAAACCCTGGTAATCTGACTGGTAAATTTAGCGCCTCTAAACCCTGGTAATCTGACTGGTAAATTTAGAGCCTCTAACCCTGGTAATCTGACTGGTAAATTTAGCGCCTCTAAACCCTGGTTATCTGACTGGTAAATTTAGCGCCTCTAAACCCTGGTAATCTGACTGGTAAATTTAGCGCCTCTAAACCCTGGTAATCTGACTGGTAAATTTAGCGCCTCTAAACCCTGGTAATCTGACTGGTAAATTTAGCGCCTCTAAACCCTGGTAATCTGACTGGTAAATTTAGAGCCTCTAACCCTGGTAATCTGACTGGTAAATTTAGCGCCTCTAAACCCTGGTTATCTGACTGGTAAATTTAGAGCCTCTAACCCTGGTAATCTGACTGGTAATCTGACTGGTAAATTTAGAGCCTCTAACCCTGGTAATCTGACTGGTAAATTTAGAGCCTCTAACCCTGGTAATCTGACTGGTAAATTTAGAGCCTCTAACCCTGGTAATCTGACTGGTAAATTTAGCGCCTCGAACCCTGGTAATCTGACTGGTAAATTTAGAGCCTCTAACCCTGGCAATCTGACTGGTAAATTTAGAGCCTCTAACTCTGGTAATCTGACTGGTAAATTTAGAACCTCTAAACCCTGGTAATCTGACTGGTAAATTTAGCGCCTCTAAACCCTGGTAATCTGACTGGTAAATTTAGCGCCTTTAAACCCTGGTAATCTGACTGGTAAATTTAGCGCCTCTAAACCCTGGTAATCTGACTGGTAAATTTAGAGCCTCTAACCCTGGTAATCTGACTGGTAAATTTAGCGTCTCTAAACCCTGGTTATCTGACTGGTAAATTTAGCGCCTCTAAACCCTGGTAATCTGACTGGTAAATTTAGCGCCTCTAAACCCTGGTAATCTGACTGGTAAATTTAGCGCCTCTAAACCCTGGTAATCTGACTGGTAAATTTAGCGCCTCTAAACCCTGGTAATCTGACTGGTAAATTTAGAGCCTCTAACCCTGGTAATCTGACTGGTAAATTTAGCGCCTCTAAACCCTGGTTATCTGACTGGTAAATTTAGAGCCTCTAACCCTGGTAATCTGACTGGTAATCTGACTGGTAAATTTAGAGCCTCTAACCCTGGTAATCTGACTGGTAAATTTAGAGCCTCTAACCCTGGTAATCTGACTGGTAAATTTAGAGCCTCTAACCCTGGTAATCTGACTGGTAAATTTAGCGCCTCGAACCCTGGTAATCTGACTGGTAAATTTAGAGCCTCTAACCCTGGCAATCTGACTGGTAATCTGACTGGTAAATTTAGAGCCTCTAACCCTGGTAAACTGACTGGTAAATTTAGAGCCTCTAACCCTGGTAATCTGACTGGTAAATTTAGAGCCTCTAACCCTGGTAATCTGACTGGTAAATTTAGAGCCTCTAACCCTGGTAATCTGACTGGTAAATTTAGAGCCTCTATTCCTGGTAATCTGACTGGTAAATTTAGAGCCTCTAACCCTGGTAATCTGACTGGTAATCTGACTGGTAAATTTAGAGCCTCTAACCCTGGTAATCTGACTGGTAAATTTAGAGCCTCTAACCCTGGTAATCTGACTGGTAAATTTAGAGCCTCTAACCCTGGTAATCTGACTGGTAAATTTAGAGCCTCTAACCCTGGTAATCTGTGTCACGGTTGTGTGGAGAGACGGACCAAGGCGCAGCGTGCTCTGAGTTCCACATATTTTATTTAGTGAAATTTACAAAACAAAAGGAAACAAACAACTAACCGTAACATCAGAGGTGCTACATGCTACTAACTCAAAACAAGATCCCACAAAACACAGTGGGGAAATGGCTGCCTAAATATGACCCCCAATCAGAGACAACGATAAACAGCTGCCTCTGATTGGGAACCATACCAGGCCAACAAAGAAATACACACACTAGATAGAAACACCCCCCCAGTCACACCCCGACCTAACCAAAATAGAGAATAAAAAGTCTCTCTATGGTCAGGGCGTGACAATCTGACTGGTAAATTTAGAGCCTCTAAACCCTGGTAATCTGACTGGTAAATTTAGAAGCTCTAACCTTGGTAATCTGACTGGTAAATTTAGAAGCTCTAACCTTGGCAATCTGACTGGTAAACTCATGATGTTTTGCAAATACAATCAGTTTTCCATGTTGAAATGACGTGGAAACAATGTTGATTCAACCAGTTTTTGCCTAGTAGGACTGAATAAGTTTTGGCCACCGTTTTCTTTGACAGGGGAATTTCAACACACTGTGTGTGGAGCCAAGCTTTCCACTGAAGCAGAGATCTTAGGAGCTAGAAGGAGAGCTGCCATATCTGTCAGCGACATTTTAGTTAGCAGGCATGTGCAGAACTCAGATTAGATAGAACTCTGTGTCTTCTTTGTGGTAGTTCTATTTTTTACAGTTGTGTCAGTCTCCTGCGTGGCACAGTCTCTCTGTGTGTGTTCCAGACTAGTGTTCTGTTCTAGAACCCAGGGAGGATTGAGAGTTCTGTGCCTGTAAAAGGCTGTTCCTGTGTGTGAGTGGAGGAGCCAGACTGGGCCTGTGTGTATGTGGTAATGGTTAGAGTCTCTCTATGACTCAGGCCTCCTGTTTTACTCATCGCTATACAGACAAAGGGCCACTTTGTTTGGTTCTGGACCAGGCTGGCTCTGGTAAATTGGCCCAGAGTACCAGTGTCGCCTAGAGTCATACACCCACACACCCCAAACACACAAACACACACCCACACACACACACACTAAACTAAACCACACACAGGAAACCAGACCAGATAAACACAAGAGAGAGACAATGTGGGCAGAGTGTAACTAATCGGACCAGACATTGAGCCAGTGTGTATCTGTGTGTTAGTTTGTGTACAAGTGTGTGTGTGTGTGTGTGTGTGTGTGTGTGCGTGCGTGCGTGCGTGTGTGTCTCCAGACCCCAGGCATTCTGTCCTGTTCTGGTGCCAGTATACCAGGATGTGATATTCTTCCCAAGCACACATTCCTGTTATATGACTTACTGAGTCAACTTACATTAATCAATGTGAAAACATGCAGGAGATAAACATGTTAACTAGTCATTATTACCAACCAGTCCCTGTCCTCTCTCATTATTACCAACCAGTCCCTGTCCTCTGTCATTATTACCAACCAGTCCCTGTCCTCTCTGTCATTATTACCAACCAGTCCCTGTCCTCTCTGTCATTATTACCAACCAGTCCCTGTCCTCTCTCATTATTACCAACCAGTCCCTGTCCTCTCTCATTATTACCAACCAGTCCCTGTCCTCTCTGTCATTATTACCAACCAGTCCCTGTCCTCTCTGTCATTATTACCAACCAGTCCCTGTCCTCATTATTACCAACCAGTCCCTGTCCTCTCTCATTATTACCAACCAGTCCCTGTCCTCTCTGTCATTATTACCAACCAGTCCCTGTCCTCTCTCATTATTACCAACCAGTCCCTGTCCTCTCTGTCATTATTACCAACCAGTCCCTGTCCTCTCTGTCATTATTACCAACCAGTCCCTGTCCTCTCTCATTATTACCAACCAGTCCCTGTCCTCTCTGTCATTATTACCAACCAGTCCCTGTCCTCTCTGTCATTATTACCAACCAGTCCCTGTCCTCTCTGTCATTATTACCAACCAGTCCCTGTCCTCTCTCATTATTACCAACCAGTCCCTGTCCTCTCTCATTATTACCAACCAGTCCCTGTCCTCTCTGTCATTATTACCAACCAGTCCCTGTCCTCTCTGTCATTATTACCAACCAGTCCCTGTCCTCTCTCATTATTACCAACCAGTCCCTGTCCTCTCTCATTATTACCAACCAGTCCCTGTCCTCTCTGTCATTATTACCAACCAGTCCCTGTCCTCTCTGTCATTATTACCAACCAGTCCCTGTCCTCTCTCATTATTACCAACCAGTCCCTGTCCTCTCTGTCATTATTACCAACCAGTCCCTGTCCTCTCTCATTATTACCAACCAGTCCCTGTCCTCTCTGTCATTATTACCAACCAGTCCCTGTCCTTGGTTTCAGCAGCGGGGGACTGAGAGGGTTTTGGGAATGGAAGCTCATGGTCACATGGTGAAGGGACACTTATGGCCACGCAAATCTGTGTGTGTGTGTGTGTGTGTGTGTGTGTGTGTGTGTGTGTGTGTGTGTGTGTGTGTGTGTGTGTTTGTGCGTGCGTGCGTGCGCGCGCGCCTGCCTGCGTGCGTGCGTGCCTGCCTGCCTGCCTGCCTGCCTGCGTGCGTGCGTGCGTGTGTGCGTGTGTGCGTTTGTTGGACCAACACAGAGAGTGACAGCAGAGATAGGAGGAGACTGCGTTAATGGGTGTATTGTATTTCCTTGGCCCGTGGTTCATTTGTAACATGAGCTAAGCTGCAGTTCATCTGTTTGACTTGACGATATCCCTCAAGTGGATGGTTGGGATGCTGTTTCCTGATAAAGCTATACCTGATGCTAATCAATAATGAGGTATAGTTGGAACTAGTGCCATTTCATCTCATTTAGCTGTGCTTCTCAGTCTGGAAGTTCAGTACAGCTGTGATCTCTCTGTCCAAAATAAGTTTGAAGGCCAATTACTGTATGCTGTTTTCTATTTCAGACAGAGCCATGCATGAACTAAATACATGGCTCTGATCCCTCTTGTTTAGTGCTAGACAATACAAAACAGCAGGCAGGTATTAAACACATAAGGAAGGGGAGTATACGGAACACTGGGATGGAATAGGCCTACTGGGCTGTTACTGGGAATATAGACCAGACTGAAGATAGGGGTATAGTATCTACATTTATATTCAGCATCATTTTCAATCATTACGTCTTCCTGTGGTTTTCTTTTGTGGTTCCAAGGGCTCCGTGGGTTGTAGCAGGATGCTTGTGGGTTTGATTCCCACATTGGAGCAGGGTGCTTGTGGGTTTGATTCCCACATTGGACCAGGGTGCTTGTGGGTTTGATTCCCACGTTGGAGCAGGGTGCTTGTGGGTTTAATTCCCACATTGTAGCAGGGTGCTTGTAGGTTTGATTCCCACATTGGAGCAGGGTGCTTGTGGGTTTGATTCCCACGTTGGAGCAGGGTGCTTGTGGGTTTGATTCCCACATTGGAGCAGGGTGCTTGTGGGTTTGATTCCCACATTGGAGCAGGGTGCTTGTGGGTTTGATTCCCACGTTGGAGCAGGGTGCTTGTGGGTTTGATTCCCACGTTGGAGCAGGGTGCTTGTGGGTTTGATTCCCACATTGGGGCAGGGTGCTTGTGGGTTTGATTCCCACGTTGGAGCAGGGTGCTTGTGGGTTTGATTCCTACATTGGACCAGGGTGCTTGTGGGTTTGATTCCCACATTGTAGCAGGGTGCTTGTGGGTTTGATTCCCACGTTGTAGCAGGATGCTTGTGGGTTTGATTCCCACGTTGGAGCAGGGTGCTTGTGGGTTTGATTCCCACGTTGTAGCAGGGTGCTTGTGGGTTTGATTCCCACGTTGGAGCAGGGTGCTTGTAGGTTTGATTCCCACATTGGAGCAGGGTGCTTGTGGGTTTGATTCCCACGTTGGAGCAGGGTGCTTGTGGGTTTGATTCCCACATTGGAGCAGGGTGCTTGTGGGTTTGTTTCCCACATGGCTACATACACTCCATAAGCTGGTGGTAACATTGAGTGGATGTGGATCACAGCTAATTGAGCATTATGTTGTTTTGATTTGTCTCTCCAGTGGTGAACGAGGATGGCCAGCCGCTCATAGAGGGGAAACTGAAGGAGAAACAGGTTCGCTGGAAGTTCATCAAACGCTGGAAGACTCGCTACTTCACCCTGGCAGGAAACCATCTCCACTTCCGGAAGGGAAAATCAGTATGTATCCTTTCCACACTTAGACTTTAGCTGTTCAAATCAAATGTCCCCTCGGGGACAATAAAGTATATCATATCATATACACAGTGGCGTAAAGTACTTGAGTAGAAACACTTTCAAGTACTATTTAAGTAGTTTTGGGGGGTATTTGTACTTTACTTTACTATTCATATTTTTGACAACTTTTACTTTTACTTCACTATATTCCTAATGAAAATAATGTCCTATTTAATCCCTACATTTTCCTTGACACCCAAAAGTACTCGTTACATTTAGTAGGACAGGAAAATGCCTCTGATCTGGCGGACTCACTAAACACACATGCTTCGTTTGTAAATTATGTCTGTGTTGGATCGAGCCCCTGGCTATCTGTAGATTTTTAAAACAATGAAATGGTGCCGTCTGCTTTGCTTAATAGAAGGAATTTGAAAAATATTTATAGTTTTACTTTTGATACTTAAGGATATTTAGAACCAAACACTTTTACTCAAGTAATATTTTACTCTGTAACTTTCATTTTTACTTCAGTAACTTTCTATTACGGTATCTATACTTTTACTCAAGTATGACAATTGGATACTTTTTCCACCACTGCATATACACAGTGGAACACTTCAAATAGACCTTTACATAGACAGAAATCATTTTCGAAACACAAACGTACACATTTACATCCCTCCAAGGAAGGCACAAACAAACTTGTCACTGTCTTTATGTGTTTTCCTTTTCTACTTTTTAAGTGAGTCATGATGTGATGTTGGCTGAAACAGTGGAGACCCCATTTCGTGACAAGGCCTAATGTCTATCTGGGGAATCCACTAGAGATGATTGTAATAACTTTAGCCCCAGTATTAAGCCTTAGTAGATGACATACTATGAGTTATAAGTTTGGCCCGCTATTAAATCAATGGGTGACGCCCAAGATCAGAGTATGATGCTGCAACTTCTTGAGTCACTCTTCCCTGTAATAGCTCAGTCATTCCCTTTAATAACTCAGTCATTCCCTTTTATAACTCAGTCATTCCCTGTAATAACTCAGTCATTCTTCCCTTTAATAACTCAGTCATTCCCTTTAATAGCTCAGTCATTCCCTTTAATAACTCAGTCATTCTTCCCTTTAATAACTCAGTCATTCCCTTTAATACCACAGTCATTTCCTTTAATAACTCAGTCATTCCCTTTAATAACTCAGTCATTCTTCCCTTTAATACCTCAGTCATTTCCTTTAATACCTCAGTCATTTCCTTTAATAACTCAGTCCTTCTTCCTTTTAATAACTCAGTCATTCCCTTTAATAACTCAGTCCTTCTTCCTTTTAATACCTCAGTCATTCCCTTTAATAACAGTTATTCCCTTTAATACCTCAGTCATTCCCTTTAATAACTCAGTCATTCTTCCCGTTAATACCTCAGTCATTTCCTTTAATAACTCAGTCCTTCTTCCTTTTAATAACTCAGTCATTCCCTTTAATAACTCAGTCATTGTTCCTTTTAATAACTCAGTCCTTCTTCCTTTTAATAACTCAGTCATTCCCTTTAATAACTCAGTCATTGTTCCTTTTAATACCTCAGTCATTCCCTTTCATAACTCAGTCATTCCCTTTTATAACTCAGTCATTCCCTGTAATAACTCAGTCATTCCCTTTAATAGCTCAGTCATTCCCTTTAATAACTCAGTCATTCTTCCCTTTAATAACTCAGTCATTCCCTTTAATGCCTCAGTCATTTCCTTTAATAACTCAGTCATTCCCTTTAATAGCTCAGTCATTCCCTTTAATAACTCAGTCATTCTTCCCTTTAATAACTCAGTCATTCCCTTTAATACCTCAGTCATTTCCTTTAATACCTCAGTCATTTCCTTTAATAACTCAGTCCTTCTTCCTTTTAATAACTCAGTCATTCCCTTTAATAACTCAGTCCTTCTTCCTTTTAATACCTCAGTCATTCCCTTTAATAACAGTTATTCCCTTTAATACCTCAGTCATTCCCTTTAATAACTCAGTCATTCTTCCCGTTAATACCTCAGTCATTTCCTTTAATAACTCAGTCCTTCTTCCTTTTAATAACTCAGTCATTCCCTTTAATAACACAGTCATTGTTCCCTTTAATAACTCAGTCATTCCCTTTAATAACTCAGTCATTCCCTTTAATAACTTAGTCATTCTTCCCTTTAATAACTGAGTCATTCCCTTTAATAACTCAGTCATTCCCTTTAATAACTCAGTCATTCCCTTTAATAACACAGTCATTCCCTTTAATAACTCAGTCATTCTTCCCTTTAATAACTCAGTCATTCCCTTTAATAACTGTCATTCCCTTTAATAACTCAGTCATTCCCTTTAATAACTCAGTCATTCCCTTTAATAACTCAGTCATTCCCTTTAATAACTCAGTCATTACCTTTAATAACACAGTCATTCTTCCCTTTAATAACAGTCATTCCCTTTAATAACACAGTCATTCTTCCCTTTAATAACTCAGTCATTCCCTTTAATAACTCAGTCATTCCCTTTAATAACTCAGTCATTCCCTTTAATAACTCAGTCATTCTTCCCTTTAATAACTCAGTCATTCCCTTTAATAACTCAGTCATTCCCTTTAATAACTCAGTCATTCCCTTTAATAACTCAGTCATTCCCTTTAATAACTCAGTCATTCCCTTTAATAACTCAGTCATTCCCTTTAATAACACAGTCATTCTTCCCTTTAATAACTCAGTCATTCCCTTTAATAACACAGTCATTCTTCCCTTTAATAACTCAGTCATTCCCTTTAATAACTCAGTCATTCCCTTTAATAACTCAGTCATTCCCTTTAATAACTCAGTCATTCCCTTTAATAACTCTTACAAGGGTCAGGACGTAACAGTATCCCACCCCCCCCCCCCCCAAAAGGTGCAGACCCCGACTGCACACAAAAAAAAACCCAACAAAACAACCACAAAAACACAAGGGGAGGGTAGGGAGGGTGACAAAAGTCTATGGCGGCTCTGGTGCTAAACCCAGAACCTTCCTATCCCTCCGATCCTCCAGCAACGGAGGTGGCTCCGGCTCCGGGCGTAACCCCTGTTCCGCCCGCAGATCCCTCCGCTTCTGTAACACCGACCTGTGGATCATTATTAGAAGAATCGGACTGTAGATCATTACCGGAAGCTCTGTGCTGCAGACCGCCGCTGGAGGATCTGGGCTGGGAGGCGTTGCTGGAGGCTCCGGACTGAGGAGCATCGCTGGAGGCTCCAGACTGAGGAGTGTCACTGAAGGTTCCGGGCTGAGGTCCGTCTCAGTAGGTTCCAGACTGTAGGCCGTCTCAGTAGGTTCCGGACTGTAGGCCGTCTCAGTAGGTTCCGGACTGAAAAACGTCGCCGGAAGCTCTGGACGGGGAACTGTCGCCGGAAGCTCTGGACGGGGAACTGTCGCCCCCCCTACTTAAATATGATCTCCAATCAGAGGCAACGAGGACCAGCTGCCTCCAATTGGAGATCAACCCAAAAAAGCAACAACATAGAAATAGAAAACCTAGAACACAAAACCTAGAAATAGAAAACAAGAAAACCAACCAAACAACCCCGTCACGCCCTGACCCATCTACTATAGAAAATGACCTCTTACAAGGGTCAGGACGTGACACATTCTTCCCTTTAATACCTCAGTCATTCCCTTTAATAACTCAGTCATTCCCTTTAATAACTCAGTCATTCCCTTTAATAACTCAGTCATTCCCTTTAATACCTCAGTCATTCCCTTTAATACCTCAGTCATTCCCTTTAATAACTCAGTCATTCCCTTTAATAACTCAGTCATTCCCTTTAATAACTCAGTCATTCCCTTTAATAACTCAGTCATTCCCTTTAATAACTCAGTCATTCCCTTTAATAACTCAGTCATTTCCTTTAATAACTCAGTCATTCTTCCCTTTAATAACTCAGTCATTCCCTTTAATACCTCAGTCATTCTTCCCTTTAATAACTCTTACAAGGGTCAGGACGTAACAGTACCCCACCCCCCCCCCCAAAGGTGCAGACCCCGACTGCACACAAAAAAACCCCCAACAAAACAACCACAAAAACACAAGGGGAGGGTAGGGAGGGTGACAAAAGTCTATGGCGGCTCTGGTGCTACACCCAGACCCTTCCTGTCCCTCCAATCCTCCAGCAACGGAGGTGGCTCCGGCTCCGGGCGTAACCCCTGTTCCGCCCGCAGATCCCTCCGCTTCTGTAACACCGACCTGTGGATCATTATTAGAAGAATCGGACTGTAGATCATTACCGGAAGCTCTGTGCTGCAGACCGCCGCTGGAGGATCTGGGCTGCAGGCCGCCGCTGAAGGCTCTGGGCTGCAGACCGCCGCTGAAGGCTCTGGGTTGCAGACCGCCGCTGAAGGCTCTGGACTGGGAGGCGTCGCTGGAGGCTCCGGGCTGAGGAGCGTCGCTGGAGGCTCCGAACTGAGGAGCATCGCTGGAGGCTCCAGACTGAGGAGTGTCACTGAAGGTTCCGGGCTGAGGTCCTTCTCAGTAGGTTCCGGACTGTAGGCCGTCTCAGTAGGTTCCGGACTGTAGGCCGTCTCAGTAGGTTCCGGACTGAAAAACGTCGCCGGAAGCTCTGGACGGGGAACTGTCGCCGGAAGCTCTGGACGGGGAACTGTCGCCCCCCCTACTTAAATATGACCTCCAATCAGAGGCAACGAGGACCAGCTGCCTCCAATTGGAGATCAACCCAAAAAAGCAACAACATAGAAATAGAAAACCTAGAACACAAAACCTAGAAATAGAAAACAAGAAAACCAACCAAACAACCCCGTCACGCCCTGACCCATCTACTATAGAAAATGACCTCTTACAAGGGTCAGGACGTGACACATTCTTCCCTTTAATACCTCAGTCATTCCCTTTAATACCTCAGTCATTCCCTTTAATAACTCAGTCATTCCCTGTAATAACTCAGTCATTCCCTTTAATAACTCAGTCATTCCCTTTAATAACTCAGTCATTTCCTTTAATAACTCAGTCATTCCCTTTAATAACTCAGTCATTCCCTTTAATAACTCAGTCATTTCCTTTAATAACTCAGTCATTTCCTTTAATACCTCAGTCATTCCCTTTAATAACTCAGTCATTTCCTTTAATAACTCAGTCATTCCCTTTAATAACTCAGTCATTCCCTTTAATAACTCAGTCATTTCCTTTAATAACTCAGTCATTTCCTTTAATAATAACTCAATCATTCTTCCCTTTAGTAACAGTCATTCTCTTTAATACCTCAGTCATTCTTCCCTTTAATAACTCAGTTTGTGTGTGTGTGTGTTCATGCATGCTGGTGTGTGTGTGTGTGTGTGTGTGTGTGTGTGTGTGTGTGTGTGTGTGTGAAGACGAGGAAGCTCTCCACTGTGTTTTAACGATACAAATCCCTCCTAATCAGTTTGATTCTGACTTACTTTGAGGCAGAACTTAGTTTAAGGTCATTGGACTTTACAGCAGAAATAATTATTGTGCAAAGGAAAAAGTGTTGCCTAATCAGAACCATTGAGAAAACAGGACTGTAAAACAATGTGTTGAGGTCACGTAGTCATCAGAAAGCCCATGAGTCATCACCATGTACCAAACACACCTTCATTATGATGGAAAAACACACAGTGCTCATTCAACTTCAGCCACAATGTAATTAGAGCTGATCTGATTTATCGTGCTGTTGGTGCGTTGGTGTGTGTGTGGTGTTGGTGTGTGGGGAGTGTAGTGTTGGTGTGTGTGTGTAGTGTTGGTGTGTTGGTGTGTGTGTAGTGTTGGTGTGTGTGTGTAGTGTTGGTGGTGTGTGTAGTGTTGGTGTGTGTGTAGTGTTGGTGTGCGTGTAGTGTTGGTGTGTGGGTAGTGTTGGTGTGTTGGTGTGTGTGTGTAGTGTTGGTGTGTGTGTAGTGTTGGTGTGTGTGTATGGTTGGTGTGTGTGTGTGTAGTGTTGGTGTGTGTGTGTGTGTGTGTAGTGTTGGTATGTAGTGTTGGTGTGTGTGTAGTGTTGGTGTGTGTGTGTAGTGTTAGTGTGTGTGTAGTGTTGGTGTGTGTGTAGTGTTGGTGTTACACCTAACCTATACCCTAAACTATACCCTAACCTATACCCTAACCTATACCCCTAACCTATACCCCTAACCTATACCCCTAACCTATAACCTAACCTATACTCCTAACCTATACCCTAACCTATACCCCTAACCTATACCCCTAACCTATACCCTAACCTATACCCCTAACCTATACCCTAACCTATACCCTAACCTATACCCCTAACCTATACCCCTAACCTATAACCTAACCTATACTCCTAACCAATCCCCCTAACCTATACCCTAACCTATACCCTAACCTATACCCCTAACCTATACCCCTAACCTATACCCTAACCTATACCCCTAACCTATACCCTAAACTATACCCCTAACCTATACCCTAACCTGTACCCCTAACCTATAACCCTAACCTATACCCTAACCTATACCCCTAACCTATACCCTAACCTATACCCCTAACCTATATCCCTAACCTATACCCTAACCTATACCCCTAACTTATACCCTAACCTATACCCCTAACCTATACCCCTAACCTATACCGTAACCTATACCGTAACCTATATCCCTAATCTATTCCCAAACCTGTACCACTAGGCACTTCTGTTGGTCTGAAAGGATTTTATGCAGTTTGTATCATAACTAAGCGATATGGTTTTGATCCACAGAGGATGAAACAGAACTTAGCCATGTGGTCTGTTGGTTTCTTGACCTTTTGACCTGTACACTACTGCTGGTTGTTGACATTGTCACCATCACTGGTCATCAGATGTTGGTATTTCCTGTATTCTCTTTTGTTCCCGGGTTTTGTCTGCCACTTTCCAACCCCGCTGATGATTCCAGAATCCTTTTGTCTTTCCCAAAAACGGTCCTCCTAATTGGGACCAGACAGAATCTGCTGCCAAACTACCTCAAGGTCCTCTTTTTGGCAAGGCAACTGATCCTGTGTGTGTTGCTTTGTTGAATGAAAGAGAGAGAGAGAGAGAGAGAGAGAGAGAGAGACCAGGGTGGACTAGTGGTCAGATCTTCTGAGGACTTTCTGACTTCAAATAAAAACTCTGCTTTGTATTCCCCAGGCTTTAACAAGTATTGAGACATTGGAGAACAAATGTAAATGGTTGAAAGGATAAGTGAAATTGAGCTCTCTTGCCCAAGACAATCTACATTGTAATATAACCAACAGTTCCTCCCTCACCACAGCTGTTTAAAGCCACAAATTGGACCCCCTCTTTGTCTCGTTTTCTCAACACAATCTTGCCGTGCCAATGACTCAATTCCAAATCAACCTCTTAGCTATACCACTAGCATATACCCCTAACCTATACCCCTAACCTATACCCCTAACCTATATCCCTAACCTGTACCCTAACCTATATCCCTAACCTCTACCCTAACCTATACCCCTAACCTGTACCCTAACCTATATCCCTAACCTCTACCCTAACCTATACCCCTAACCTATACCCTAACCTATACCCCTAACCTATATCCCTAACCTATACCCCTAACCTATACCCCTAACCTATACCCTAACATATACCCCTAACCTATAACCTAACCTATAACCCTAACCTATACCCCTAACCTTTACCCTAACCTATACCCCTAACCTATACCCTAACCTATACCCTAACCTATACCCCTAACCTATACCCTAACCTATACCCTAACCTATACCCCTAACCTATACCCCTAACCTATACCCCTAACCTATACCCCTAACCTATAACCCTACCCTATACCCTAACCTATACCCCTAACCTATACCCTAACCTATACCCTAACCTATACCCTAACCTATACCCCTAACCTATACCCTAACCTATACCCCTAACCTATACCCCTAACCTATACCCCTAACCTATACCCTAACCTATACCCCTAACCTATACCCTAACCTATACCCCTAACCTATACCCTAACCTATACCCCTAACCTATACCCCTAAACTATACCCCTAACCTATACCCTAACCTATACCCTAACCTATACCCCTAACTTATACCCTAACCTATACCCTAACCTATACCCCTAACCTATACCCTAACCTATACCCCTAACCTATACCCCTAAACTATACCCCTAACCTATACCCCTAACCTATACCCTAACCTATACCCCTAACCTATACCCCTAACCTATACCCTACCCTATACCCCTTACCTATACCCTAACCAAAACCCTAACCTATATCCCTAACCTATACCCTAACCTATACCCTAACCTATACCCCTAACCTATACCCCTAACCTATACCCTAACCTATACCCCTAACCTATACCCTAACCTATACCCCTAACCTATACCCTAATCTATACCCCTAACCTATACCCTAACCTATACCCTAACCTATACCTTAACCTTTACCCCTAACCTATACCCCTAACCTATACCCCTAACCTATACCCTAACCTATACCCCTAACCTATACCCCTAACCTATACCCTAACCTATACCCTAACCTATAGCATAACCTATTCCCTAACCTATACCGATCATATACCCCTAACCTATACCAATCATATACCCCTAACCTATACCCTAACCTATATCCCTAACCTATACCCTAACCTATTCCATAACCTATACCCTAACCTATTCCCTAACCTATTCCCCTAACCTATACCCCTAACCTATACCCCTAACCTATACCCTAACCTACACCCCTAACCTATACCCTAACCTATACCCTAACCTATACCCTAACCTATAATATAACCTATTCCCTAACCTATACCCATCATATACCCCTAACCTATACCCTAACCTGTACCCTAACCTATACCCTAACCTATATCCCTGATCTATACCCTAACCTATACCCCTAACCTGTACCCTAACCTATACCCCTAACCTATAACCCTAACCTTTACCCCTAACCTATACTCCTAACTTTACCCCTAACCTATACCCCTAACCTATACCCTAACCTATACCCCTAACCTATACCCTAACCTATACCCCTAACCTATACCCTAACCTATACCCTAACCTATACCCCTAACCTATACCCCTAACCTATACCCTAACCTATACCCCTAACCTATACCCTAACCTATACCCCTAACCTATACCCCTAACCTATACCCTAACCTATACCCTAACCTATACCCTAACCTATACCCCTGACCTATAACCCTAACCTTTACCCCTAACCTATACCCCTAACCTTTACCCCTAACCTATACCCCTAACCTATACCCTAACTGTCAAGTTGTGTATGGTTCACACTGCAGCTCTTTGCCCAAACTTGAAAAAGGCCTTTAAGGACTGAAGGACGCAAGGGACAACTCAATTTTCTTCTGACTTCTTTTATTTCTTTAGTCAGTTAGTTAGTTAATTAGTTAGGTTGATAACCTTTAAAGGCAAAACACAAAAAGAAATATACATTACTTCAAGTAAGGTCATTTCAAAATAAATATATAATCTTAATGTAGTCATATTATCTCAATTATACTATATACTAAATTAGACAATTGGTCTCAATTCTCAACACAAATAAACATCTAACTTGCAACAATTTTACACAACAATGTCCATGTGCCTACCGGTTGAGTCTCCAGAATCCTAAATGAGCTGAATGTGTATGAATGAGAGTCTTCTCTTCCATGAAGGACTTCCAGTGAAATGCTTTTCCACCAAACATTTCACCACCTGCTATCACAAAGGTGCACCAGTATATATGTTCCCCAGGGAAACACAAGCTAATGATGGGTTCCACAATGCATACACCCTTTCGCCCCCTGCTGGTGTTTTATCTTTGAAATCAGTTGAAAATCTGAACGCCTTGAATATCAATACCTGTCTTTTGACGCAACACCTCCCACTTGATCTCCTGGTTCTTGAACCCAAGGAGGTCACATCGGCTCCATCTTCGATGGCTTTACTTCTGCTCTTCTACAGGTAATAACACAACCAATCGCCTGACGTCCCTGTGAAGAATTGTAGCAGGGATTTTGGTTGAACGTTTCTTTGCTTTGTCTCCACAAACATGCTTCAAAGTTGAGATGGGATAACTTGGGAATGTTCGTATATTTGCATCTCTCACAATGCCCTCCTTGTCAGCGTTGACATTGACGACCCTACCAAGCTTATACTGACTCCTCAAAGCGTTCTGGTCTGCAAACCAGACGACGTCTCCAACGGCCACGTTTCGCTGCTTTGTGTGCCACTTACGCCTCACAAACAGGTTAGGTCCAGCCAACTGACTCCACTTCCTCCAGAACCAGTTAACTTCTGCTTGAATGACTCTTAACCGTTTGTAGGAGTAGTCTTCAAACTCAAAGCTTCCTAAGTCTCCGCTAGGTCCAGTCCTTCCAAGCAGAAGAGAATTAGGGCTGATGTATTCTATGCAGTCCTCCCGCCTCTGAGTCCTGGCATCTATGGGCCTTTCATTGGCAAGGTTAGCAGCCATGAACATAAATGTTTGAAACTCACTCCATGTGAAGAGTCCTTCGCCTCTCATATTGTGCAAGGCCCGCTTCACAGTGCGAACAGCTGCTTCTGCAGCACCATTCCTGTGAGGGGAGTCTGCTGGGTGGATCTTCCAGCTCCACTCTGTTCCATGCTTTGAAGCTTCATTTTCAAGCTCAGATGTAATTTGTTGATCCAGGAAGTGGTAGAGCTCTTTGAGGGCAGGTCTGGCCCCCACAAAGTTCTTTCCAGCATCTGACCACAGTTTCTTTGGATGCCCTCTCAGTGCCGTGAATCTTTGGTAGGCCAGTAAGAAGCCTTCAGTTGACTGGTCACTGATAACATCTGTGTGTATAGCTCTGGATGCCATACAGCAGAAGACAATTCCCCACACCTTGAGCTTGACTTTCTTTCTCACCTCGTCCTTGACTTCATATGGTCCAAATAAGTCCACTGTTGTATACTCAAATGGTCTGGCTGGTGTTATACGCTCGGGTGGAAGGTCACTCATGATCTGTTGGCACTTTCTGGCCCTAGCCTTTCTGCACACCACACAGTTGTCAACTCTCTTTTTAGCCAGCTTCCGGCCTTTTATCACCCAGGCTTTCTTCCTCATCCGGAGGAGTGTACCTGCTATTTCTTCATGGTTTGCATCATGAGCCTCTTGGGCTAGGAGAGTGGATATCCATGCCTCATATGGTAGAATTGGTACAGCAGTCTCGTCCTCATCAAAGATCTTGAACCTCCCTCCACAAACCAAGAGCCCAGTCTCTTCATCTCTGTAAACAGCGAGTCTGTTGAGAGTGGTGCCTTGAAAGGTTATACCTTCTTGAGCTGCAAGGAACAGGTCTCTTAGTGCATCTTCACACTCCCCAACAGTGAGTACAGCTTGTTTGCCTCTGGACTTCCAGTTTGTTGAAAGAATTTCCTCCCACTTTGGTTTATCTGAGGCTGAATTCCTGGTCAACACTTCTTTCCATTTCGTTGCAGCTCTCCAAACCCAGGCAATGACTCGGATCAGCCTGGTCAGGCTGCTGAATTTCCTGATGTCAATCAGTTTTGTTACCGCAGAGCCAGCTGGTGGTCTTCGGATCTTAGTCTTAAGTTCATCTGGGTTATTTTGCCTGCTTTGCTGTGCATCACTCTGACTTTCCTTCTGAACTCCCACTTCAGGAAGTACATCATTCTTGTTTCTCTTGGCCTGCGCTCTGGTCAGTGCTGCAGAGAAATATTTCCTTTGAAGTTTGTTTATGCCTTCCTTGGCATAAGCTGCAATTTCTTTGGCTGACTTCTGTGGCCACTCTTCCATGGGTTGCCGCAGGAACGCTGGTCCATTTTGCCACATGGAATCTTCTTGGAGGTCTTCCGGGGCTGCCCCTCTTGTTATGATGTCAGCACTGTTCAGGCCTCCCGGGATCCACCACCAGTCTTCGACAGATGTGGATTTCTGGATCTCTCCAACTCTGTTCGCGAAGAAAGATTGATACCCATAACTGTCTCTCTGGATAGCTCCCACCACAGTTTGACTGTCCAGCAGATGGAGCCATCGTTCAATTTCTATACGACTGTGTTTTTCAACGTACTTTCGAAGTCGTGCTGCGCAGACAGCACCGCAGATTTCAGCTTTCACTGCCTCCCCCTTTTGGTCCAAAGGTGTGAGTTTTGCTTTGGACTCAACCAACCTGACTTGGATGCCTTGCTCGGTTTCCCATCTGAAGTACACTACGGCTCCATAGCTCTTCTCACTTCCGTCAGAGAATGTTATTCCCCAAGGTTTACCAATCCAGTTGACTGGTGTGAGGCTTCTGTGGAAGGTGATTTGGCTAAGACGTGTGGACTCCTCAAACAGTTTGATGGCTTCTTCTCTCAATTGTTCAGACAGAGGTTTGTCCCACGTGTTTCGGGTCAGAGTTTTGCCTCCAGCTTCTTGAAACGCCTTTCTGACAAGAATGGCGCCCTTTTGTTTGGCAGGTGTGACGAGGCCTATTGGGTCATACAGGCTAGCTACTTGGCTTAGCAGTTCTCTTCTCGTCAGTGGGTTTGGAGTTTTCCCTCTCACCTCTTCTTCAAGGAGATTTTGTCCGACTCTCATCTTCTTTTTCCTCTTTGAGAAATTGATTGAAGTCATTAGGTACAGTTTGTCCTCTTCAACAAGGTATCCAACTCCAAGGGCTTTATTGTCTCCTTTCCTCATCTGGTTTGGGAGAATAAGTACTGTCCCTGACACCGCTCCTTGTTCTCCTGGTACGATCTCCTGCCTCCCACTTTGGCCTGACCGGACCCAGGGTTTGAGGAAGAATCCGCCTGTCCTCAGGATCTCTTCAACTCCTTTGGTGTCCTTGTCCAGCTTTTGTAAGTCATTATGGGAAGTCAGGATGTCATCGACATAGGCATCCTCTTCAAGGATCCTACGTTCCATCTCCAGGTGAGCGAACATGGGCAGTTTTGCTGTGTCTCTCATGGCCAGTTGTGCAATGCACCCTGCTGGTCGATCGCCAATGTTGACTCTGGTGATGGCATACTCTTCAATCTCTTCCTCCTCAGTGTTTCTCCAGAGAAATCTGTGGAGATGCATCTCCAGGTTTTCTAACCACACCGAATTGTACATCTTCCTGATGTCGCCAAGAGCAGCATGGACACCTCTTCTGAACCTGAGTAGTACTGCTCGGATGGGATTGAGGACATCAGGCCCTTTCAGCAGCAGGTCATTCATGCTGACCCCTTTAAACTTCTGGCTGCTGTTCCATACCAGTCGCACAGGTGTTGTGACAGAGTGTGGGTTTGGCGCCACCAAGTGGCTGACATACCATACTGGTCCTTTCCTGCTGGCGATCATCTCTTTGGTAAGTTTCTTTGCTGCTCTTCTCTCCACCATTTCATGCACTTGAGCTGTGTATGCTATTTTCCACTCTGGCTCTTTCTTGAGTTGTTTTTCTGTTCTTAAGAAGGTGGCTTCAACCCCACTCCTGTTGTAAGGAAGGGAACTTGGATCTTGAATCCAGGGGTATTTTGTGTCCCAGTGCGGTTTATCGCTGTGAGCATCTGCTTTGATGTAGGTGAGGCCTTTCCTTATGATCTCCAGCTCCCTTTCCTCACTCAGAGTCATTTCCTTGCCTCCTGGTTGACAATTGCCGCACCGGCATCCTCCACACTTCGGTTCGCAAGCTGCTCCAATGCTATCCCATTTCCACCAATCCAAGAACTCTCTGCGAGCTACTGTGCTTTTGGTTTCAGCTGTGAACTCTTGTGTTTTAGTTATCTCTTGATACTTGACAGCGGTTGCTCTCATGGATCGAGCAAAGTGCGTTCCAGACCTGTGCGCGGCCATATCGACTTCTTCAAACAGATCTGGATGTGCTCCACCAACAATCTTTCCTAGCGGGCTCTCCCATAAGACAAGGTCTCCAATCACCTTCACTCTTTGCGGAGCAAGTCTTCCTTCGCGGTGGCTTATCAGTAGCTCAATGCTCTCCGGTCTCCTCAGATCTCCTAGACTGACTTCTGGGAAGAACTTCTTGAGTTGCTCAGGTTTGATGACTCTGTGGATGTTGGCAATTTCATTCAAACCATAGCAGACAAGCTCATGGGCTCTTTCTGTGCCTCTAGGCATTTTGACCATCACTCTGAGGAGATATCTTCTGGTTTTAACCTTCATGGCCATCCCCCCAACTCCATGGACGACTAAAGTGATGTTTTCACTTCGAAGATTTAATCTCCTGGCAGCTCTGTGGGTGATATAATTTGTGTCCGATGCCAAGTCGATCAGGGTTCCAATTTTTTGTCCTGCATTGGCAGTTACCTCGAGCAGCATTAGAATAACTGGCAATTCTTCTACTGCACTTGACACAATCTCTCCAAGCTGGATCTTTTCACCACAGTTTGTCTTTGCGGTGATGTTGGTGAACGCTCTCTTGAATTTGTCTACCATCTCTGGGGAGAGTTTAGATACAAATTCTTCCTGCTCCTCAGTCCGCGTTCTCACATTGAATTGTCTTCTTTCTGAGTCACTCCTCCTGAAGTCTCCCTTCAGGCATAGAAAGAAATGGTGGTCTTTTTTACAGTTTCTGTTCCTGCACAGGTATGTCTCTTTGCATTCATCATCTTCTCCATGACAGACCAAGCACCTCTTGCAGGCCCCCAGCTTTTCTACAGCAGCCAACTTTTCCACTGGCTTCAGTTCCTTGAAACGCTTGCAAAATAATATTTTTTCTCTGTGCTTTTCATCACCACACACAACACAGCCTCCTTTCGTTGTGGACCGCGTGGACGCATATTTCCTCTCCATGCAAGCATTTCTCTTTTCTGGCCTTTCACTCACTCCCAGCTGCTCCAGTTTTTCAAGAATTTCCTCTTGTGTTTTCAGGAATTTAAGAAGGTTCTCAAAGTGATTATCTGGTGTGACATTATTCCTCGGATTAACCATGAAGACAAGCCACTCTCTCTTGATGTCGTCAGGTAACTTGCTTTCTATGGATCTGATCACTAGAGGGTTGTTGATGGCTCCTGTGTTTCCAAGCTCCGTGAGGTCATCCAGGGCCTTCTCTATAGTTTGGATCATGTCGATAACTTTCCTAGGCTGATTTGCCCTTAAAGCAGGAATTTTCTCCAGATCCTCCATTATCTCCAAGGCAATTGTAGACTTGTTTCCATATCTGTTCTCCAGCACCCTGAACATGTCCTCAGCAGTGTTGTAGGAAGACAAACGGAGGCCTCTGCATATCCTCTCATCTATACTGTCAATGAGTTGGATCCTCTTTACCTCGACTGAGCCTGTTGGTTCCCCCTGCTTTTGCAGACTCTCCCAGTCTCTTCTCCACCGATGGAAGTTCCTTTTATACCCACTGAACTTGGGTAGACAGATTGGCTTTATCCTCAGTGTCTGTTGTGGAGCTGCCATGGGCACCTGCGGCACTCTCCCTCCGACTCTCTCCTCTTCTGCAATTCTTTGTGCTGTGAGAAATCCTGCCCTCCTTGCTTCAAGGTTGTTGCCGAATGCCTTCAGATCCTTCACTCTCCCTCCGAGCCTTTCCTTTTCTGCCACCGGAATCCACATCTCCCACTCTGCTAGGCTTGCGATTGCATTTTGGACTTGTGTTTTCACCCTATCCCACCGTAGCTCAAAGCCATCTCTGTTTATAGCGGTAACAGGTATCTGAGCAACTCCATCACAGGCTGTCTCGGCTTCATGGATTGCAGACTTCACCTCATTTTCGCCATATCTAGGCCATAGATTGGACTGGACCATCTCCCTGACCTCATCCAATCGTGCTTCGCATTCTTGGAACGTCTTCTCAACTTCAGTCTGCTTCTCCTTGCTCAGTTCAGCTTCTTCACCCTCATTGGTTCCAGCTTCAATGTCTGCCAGAAGGCCAGCCCTGTACTCGTCATTTGTCTCACTGACCGTCCTCGCCTCCGACTTGAGCTTCTTGAACTCCTCTTGTAGTTCTCTTTTAGTCATGTGCTTTGCGACTCTGCTGAGGAAGTTTGCCTGCTTGGTAAAAGTGCTTTTAGCTAAAGTTCTTTTTTGCTTCAGCTCCTTCACTGTTATTCCAAGAGCTTCCTCCGCCATGTTGAGACGTCAGTCAATATTCCTCTCTGCGACGACAGCTCTCCTGACTTCAGGCCGTTAATCCTTTTGTCTTCCCTGCCACGCGGTTATCAACTGTCAAGTTGTGTATGGTTCACACTGCAGCTCTTTGCCCAAACTTGAAAAAGGCCTTTAAGGACTGAAGGACGCAAGGGACAACTCAATTTTCTTCTGACTTCTTTTATTTCTTTAGTCAGTTAGTTAGTTAATTAGTTAGGTTGATAACCTTTAAAGGCAAAACACAAAAAGAAATATACATTACTTCAAGTAAGGTCATTTCAAAATAAATATATAATCTTAATGTAGTCATATTATCTCAATTATACTATATACTAAATTAGACAATTGGTCTCAATTCTCAACACAAATAAACATCTAACTTGCAACAATTTTACACAACAATGTCCATGTGCCTACCGGTTGAGTCTCCAGAATCCTAAATGAGCTGAATGTGTATGAATGAGAGTCTTCTCTTCCATGAAGGACTTCCAGTGAAATGCTTTTCCACCAAACATTTCACCACCTGCTATCACAAAGGTGCACCAGTATATATGTTCCCCAGGGAAACACAAGCTAATGATGGGTTCCACAATGCATACACCCTTTCGCCCCCTGCTGGTGTTTTATCTTTGAAATCAGTTGAAAATCTGAACGCCTTGAATATCAATACCTGTCTTTTGACGCAACACCTAACCTATACCCTAACCTATTCCCTAACCTATACCCCTAACCTATACCCCTAACCTATACCCCTAACCTATACCCTAACCTACACCCCTAACCTATACCCCTAACCTATACCCTAACCTATACCCTAACCTATAGCATAACCTATTCCCTAACCTATACCCATCATATACCCCTAACCTATACCCTAACCTGTACCCTAACCTATACCCTAACCTATATCCCTGATCTATACCCTAACCTATACCCCTAACCTATACCCTAACCTATACCCCTAACCTATAACCCTAACCTTTACCCCTAACCTATACCCCTAACCTTTACCCCTAACCTATACCCTAACCTATACCCTAACCTATACCCCTAACCTATACCCTAACCTATACCCCTAACCTATACCCTAACCTATACCCTAACCTATACCCCTAACCTATACCCCTAACCTATACCCCTAACCTATACCCCTAACCTATACCCTAACCTATACCCTAACCTATACCCCTAACCTATACCCCTAACCTATACCCTAACCTATACCCTAACCTATACCCTAACCTATACCCCTAACCTATACCCTAACCTATACCCCTAACCTATAACCCTAACCTTTACCCCTAACCTATACCCCTAACCTTTACCCCTAACCTATACCCCTAACCTATACCCTAACCTATACCCTAACCTATACCCCTAACCTATACCCTAACCTATACCCCTAACCTATACCCCTAACAAATACCCTAACCTATACCCCTAAACTATACCCCTAACCTATACCCTAACCTATACCCTAACCTATACCCTAACCTGTACCACTAGGCACTTCTGTTGGTCTGAAAGGATTTTATGCAGTTTGTATCATAACTAAGCGATATGGTTTTGATCCACAGAGGATGAAACAGAACTTAGCCATGTGGTCTGTTGGTTTCTTGACCTTTTGACCTGTACACTACTGCTGGTTGTTGACATTGTCACCATCACTGGTCATCAGATGTTGGTTTTTCCTGTATTCTCTTTTGTTCCCGGGTTTTGTCTGCCACTTTCCAACCCCACTGATGATTCCAGAATCCTTTGTCTTTCCCATAGACGGTCCTCCTAATTGGGACCAGACAGAATCTGCTGCCAAACTACCTCAAGGTCCTCTTCTTGGCAAGGCAACTGATCCTGTGTGTGTTGCTTTGTTGAATGAGCGAGAGAGAGAGAGAGAGAGAGAGAGAGAGAGTCAGAGAGACAGCGAGACAGCGAGAGAGAGAGACAGCGAGAGAGACAGCAAGCGAGAGAGGTAGAGAGAGACAGAGAGCGAGCGAGGGAGCGAGAGAGATAGAGAGTGCGCGCGAGAGAGAGATAGAGAGCGCGAGAGAGAGAGAGAGAGAGCGAGACAAGCTCATAATAAGCCACCTCAGTGCAACCTCACCCCTGTTCAATTTCAGCCCCTAGCCCCTTTACCTAACCGCTTCCCCAAAGTCGAGTCATCAAATACTGTTTTTATTGTACCGATCCTTAGGACTAGAGGACGTGGCGAGGGGCCAAAATGGAACATGGCCAAGGAGTATATTGACTTCTCCTTTACCCTGTGTGAGAATACATGAGTAGCTTAACCACTGTAGCTAACAGAAGGCCCTCCACACAGACAGCCAGGGAGGTAAGGATGTGGGCAAGTCTATGGAGATTAACGCTTGCCATCACACACATACAACACACACAGGCTACAGAACTATGGCTGATTAGAGGGGTCTAAGGATGTGAGTATAGGTCTATGGAGAATAGCGTATAGCCTAAGCGCTCGCTATGTGACCTTATGATCCCTAAGGATTTGGCTGTGGTGTATCACACACGTACACACACACAAACACACACACACACACACATACACATTCCACATACACAAGTCAGAAAGAGGAAGCTTTCTTAAGGGGTATAACATTAGAGGAAGTGCTTATGGGCTGAAGGATTTCATTTCCTCCCTTATATAAGAACGAAGACAGTAAAACTCCCTCTTGTCTTACTGCATACATGTGCAGCTTACAGCAATAGATCTTTGCAAGAGGACCATAAAAGTTGATGTTTTGTGCTAATTTACTATCGTAACAAATCCTAGCAACATTTTATTTTGTCACTGAAATATTTGGCATCAAGCAACACGTCGCCTATAACAGCCCCAAGGCAGCTGTTCAACATTATACAATGGGTGGGTCTAATTTTGAATGCTGATTGGTTAAAAGCGCATTCCAGCCGGTGTCTATTCCACAAGTTAACACCGGCTAAATCTATGATATTAAAATGCCTATTTACTCTGTTCCATCTGACTGCACAATCTACTGTCTCATCAGTCCAGCCAGGCAATTTATAAACTTGATTCTCCACTGTAAAAAGCATCTAGACATTATCTCACATTTCTTTTAGATTAACATTTAGTTTTCAACAGCGGTGATTTGTATAAACCTTGCTGTCTGTATCTCCGACATTTGAAACATTGTTTCAATATTGAAATTCGATCTCCAGCTGTCCCATAGTAATGAACGATTCGGGACGAGACAGACAGACAGCGTTTCTCAGCCAGTCAAAATCATGAATCAGCTGGCATAATTTTTATGGATATATACAAAGAAATTTCAATTGAAAAAAGGTGAAACGAAATGAAGTGCAGCTAGTTTGCAGTCTTTACAGCTTCAGTGTTTGAAGTGATTGTGTTAGCTGTGTTGTTGGCTAGCTCCTCTGAACAACAGTGTCCTGATGAGAGAGCACATTTTCTATGCC